>NW_017670921.1:0-4475 GCF_001879085.1 Nicotiana attenuata
ACCTCATTTCTATGAACTTTGAGAAGAGCTTCCCCTTTCTGACTTTGTCTTGGATGTGCAAATTGTTAATGAGTTCATTCATGGCTATGATAAATGTTCTGTGATTGCCCTTTGAGTTCTGTTCCATTTGGTCGTCAATAAAGACAGATGCTCGTTTAAACTTACTACTGTTAGTTGGAAATTCCATCGAATGAAAGCTAGATTTAGTTTCCATGATTGCTAAAACTTCTTCTGAGCTTCAGCCAAGTTAGTCTCAGTTTTTAGTCAATTTGTTCGATGTTTTCTTGTTCAACAAGGTAAGTTTGAAGATGCTCTGTATTCCTGCTTGCATTCACATGAATATTGATTGAAACCATTTCTGAAACCTGTTGGATGACTCATGTTAAAGTAAATCACTGTGTTTATAAGTTAATAGTGTTACTGTTGGCCTTTGGTGGAAGTCTGCCTTGTTTTGCAATTGTCCAGGCAGCCTATGTGCATGATTTTTAGCGTAAATTCTGCATTGATTTGGTCTACAGCGGTTTTGAATTATTAGGCAGTTTATGTGCATAACTGAAGTTTGTTTGGTTTCGTGATCATTTCATTAACTTTCTCTGTTTGTGATCCTCTTTAAAAATGAAAGGTTATTTCCTTTAATTTGTCTTGTTGCGAGAAGGACTTTGAACTCACGTTTGGTGAAATGAACTCTATATACTGGCCAAGAAAGAACTGAGGCCGAATTAGCATTAAGCTGCAGTACCCATTTAAAAGTACAAGTTCTTAATAGGGAGGGAAGGGGAAGTCATATATGGAAATTTACGTGTGCTTTGATTTGGCATTCTTATACATTCTCACAGTAGCTCATCACCATGTCTGCTTCTTGATTGTGTCTTGAAAAAACTCGTTTTAAGTTAGCTGTTTGTTTGAATGGTTGTTTTATCACCATGGCTTTTAGAATTAGCTTTTTTTTTTGTTTGAATGGTTGCTAGCTAGAAAGCTTAATTTGGAATCAAGTTGGAGTATGCGTTCGCGCAACTTCGGTTAAACTTTTTCTTAATAATAATACGGGTTTGGGCCTACCAAGCTAGGTAGCATATTTGAATTAGGAGGTTTTCCTCTTGTTCAAGTGTGGACCTGAGTTTGAAGCTCGAATTCCGCGAAAGGTTTTCTAATAAAAGTAATTAATGATGCTAATTAATTAAGGCTCTTTTAAAGACAATCTTTAATAGAAAATCGTAGTTCTTTTAGGTTGGCCTTTAAAACAAATTGAGGTGCGCCGCGCCAAGTAAAATCATAATTCGCGTGGCCCTCTTTGAATACTTATATTAAAATACTTAGAATTCGGGACGTGCCGTTTGGCGAATTTTCACGGCCTCCCGCAAAGTTAATAACACGTTAGTCGCTTTAGGCGCGTTCTTTAATAATCTTTCCCTCCTAAATTCGGGTTTGCATTTCATGCGACCCATGTCCAAATCTCAAAATGTTGAATAAAATGTGTCGAGGATCCGGGTGCATTTTATGTGACGTGATCCAAAAACATGTTTTTAAACGACGTTCAATTTCTTAAAAAATTTAATTAAAAGCGGTAAATAATTCTAAAAAGTGCGCAATAGGATAACATGTATTAAAATAAGATTGTAGCCAAATATAGCAGTTGAGCGACCGTGCTAGAACCACGGAACTCGGGAATGCCTAACCCCTTCTCCCGGGTTAACAGAATTCCTTACCCGAATTTCTGGTTCGCAGACTGTAATACAGTGTCAAACCCTTTCCTCGATTCGGGATTCAAACCGGTGACTTGGGACACCATAAATCTCCCAAGTGGCAACTCTGAAGCTTTTAATAAAACGAATCCCGTTTCGATTGTCCTTTAATTGGAAAAACTCCCTTTATTATACCCTCTTCCGGGGTGTAGCGAAAAAGGAGGTGTGACAACAGCATCCCGACAAGAATTTGATTGATCCCATTCCAGTGAAAATTCATAATCAGCCAGCTTACTGCGCTCATGTTGAAGAGGAAGCAGACGGAAGGCCTTGGTTTCATGATATCAGGGAATATTTGGCAAAAGGAGAGTACCCGGAGCTTGCCAATCATACTCAGAAACGCACACTTCGTAGTTTGTCCAACAGCTTTTTTCATAGCGGAGGAATCCTGTATAGGAGAACTCCTAATTGGGGACTATTAAGATGTGTTGACGCAAGGGAAACATCCAAGCTGCTAGAGGAAATTCATGCTGGGACCTGCGGTCCGCATATGAACGGTTTTGTCTTAGCAAAGAAAATACTCCGGGCTGGTTACTTTTGGATGACAATGGAAACATACTACATCCAGTATGTCTGAAAATGACATCGCTGTCAGATACATGCAGACATGATAAAGGTACCTCCAAGCGAGGTCAACACAACAAGCTCACCGTGGCCGTTCGCCACCTAGGAAATGGACGTCATTGGACCAATCGCGCCTGCCGCTTCCAACAGACACAACTTTGTCCTAGTAGCAATCGACTATATCACCAAGTGGGTCGAAGCAACATCTTACAAGGCAGTAACTAAGAAAGTCGTGTCAGCCTTTGTCTGCGATCGGATTATTTGTCGATTCGGTATCCCAAAGTCAATCAATACTGATAATGGCTCCAATCTCAATGGTGACTTGATGAAAGCCATGTGTGAAACCTTCAAGATCAGACACAGGAATTCCACAGCCTACATGCCTCAAATGAATGGAGTCGTAGAAGCTGCCAACAATAATATCAAGAAAATATTGAGGAAAATGATAGAGAAGCATAAACAGTGGCACGAGAAGTTATCGTTTGCTCTATTGGGGTATCACACCACAGTCCGCTCATCAACCGGGGCAACCCCCTATATGCTGGTTTATGGTACATAGGCCGTCATCCCCGCCGAAGTAGAAATTCCTTCACTAAGGATCATACAGGAAGCTGAGCTCAACGACACAGAGTGGGTGAAGAGTCGTTTCGAGCAACTAGCTCTTATAGACGAAAAGAGAATGAACGCAGTTTGCCATGGTCAACTCTATCAGAACAGAATGTCCAGAGACTTCAATAAAAGAGTCAAGCCAAGACAGTTCACACCGGGCAGCTGGTGTTAAAGAAAATTTTTCCGCATCAAGATGAAGTCAAAGGGAAGTTCTCTCCCAACTGGCAGGGCCCATACACGGTTCATCGGGTTCTGACAGGAGGAGCCCTCATACTTGCAGAAATGGACGGAGAAGTCTAGCCAAAGCCGATTAATTCAGATGCAGTCAAGCGTTACTATGTGTAATCTTTATGCTTTCCTTATATGATGTAAATTGAACTACGCCTGACCTGATTCCCATTTAAGAGGGGATACATATGCAGCCCTATGGGTTCGGTCACAATTCAATAAAATTTTCATTTCCCCCGAAATTGGAAACTGGGCAGAATTTTAAGGAGGACCCTCAAAATTCCGAAGTCATTTCAGCCGATCGCCACACGAGCAACAGTCAGAAGTGTCGACCCGTCAAACTGGGGCAGAATTTTGAGGAGGACCCTTAAAATTCCATAGCAAGAGAGGTTGCAATGTCCGAACCACGTCACAGTCGTCGGTTCATCTAAAAACTATTTTAATTGTACATTTATGTCATACTTTTACAAAATCAGGCATGTCTATTATTGGAACTGCTTTGTTTAGCAACGCTACCCCAATGATACAAACGGTATCACCAGATCAAGGCCGAACGAGTCAAGCAAAGCCAGCAGGGATGCGAACTAACCTCCCCCCTTTACAAAACTCACAATTTTTCTTTGGATGCAGGCATTAGGACTACGAAATCATTAAACATACTGTACGCCCATGGGACGAACATTGTTCAAGAATACGATTCTCAGAACCGTTGCACTTGCCAACATTTGCTATCAGCACGCGCCCGTAATGCTCTATATGTCACAATGCTCCCAGTAGTCACAACGCCGCAATCCGCTATCAGCTAAGAAAACTCTACTGTCATTTGCTATTTGATTTCTTGCATAAGGCTACTATTCTGCCTTCTAATCTGCATAAGGATACTATTCTGCCTTCCGAGGTTAAGCTCTACCTCCAGCTGTATCTGCATTGCATAAGGCTACTATTCTGCCTTCCAATCTGCATAAGGCTACTATTCTGCCTTCCAATCTGCATAAGGCTACTATTCTGCCTTCCAATCTGCATAAGGCTACCATTCTGCCTTTCGAGGTTAAGCTCTACCTCCAACTGCATTTGCACTGCATAAGGCTACTATTCTGCCTTCCAATCTGCATAAGGCTACCATTCTGCCTTCCGAGACTAAACGCTGTCTCCACTGCATCTGCACGGCTGAAAGATCGCCGCACACTACATCTCATAGGCTGAAAGATCGCCACATACTGCATCTGCACGGCTGAAAGATCGCCGCACGCTGCATCTCATAGGCTGAAAGATCGCCACATACTGCATCTGCACGGTTGAAAGATCGCCACACTACTTGCATCTCATAGGCTG
>NW_017670921.1:6043-14543 GCF_001879085.1 Nicotiana attenuata
TTGACTTTTCTGGCTAGATCGGTAACTTTCAAAGTCTTTCTCACTTTTTCTGGGTTTTCTGAAACCCTATCTCTAAGAGCTTTCAATTTTCTTTCAAATCTATTCTTACTATGAACTTCTTAAGTTTTTTTCAAAAGATTCTCTAATTTCTTTCAATGTGACTCTTCATTTTTCAACGATTAGGGTTTCTCTTAACTTCTTTTTAAAGAACGCTTCTTTGATTTTTTTGGTGTTGTTTCATGATTTCACTATGTTCAAACAACTTGTTTATACTTTCCTTCTATTTGATTCAGCATGTTGAAAACCCTAGGTCTTTTGGTCTTATTCGAGTTCTGAAACTATCCTTGTTTGTTTGAGTGTATACTTGTTCGATTAAGTTCTTTTCCTTGTTTGACTTGTCTGATTCTGAGTTCCCATCATCTCTTAAGCTTGACTATTGTTAAAGCCCTAATTTCTCAAAAGGTTTTCCTCACTTATTGTTACTGTGAGACCTTTACTGGTCTCTGACTCTCTTTACCTGTTACTATGCTCTCTTCCCTTTTGATTCTGCGTAACTACTTGACTTTGTTGACTACTGTGCTTTGAGTCGATCTCTTTTACTACTGAATCCTAGCTTATTCCTGCTACTACTATATGTTTGTGTTGCTTCGTTGTGTCAACATGTTTGACTCTGCATGCCTGTTCATTCCTTGCTATTTATATGTTGAGGTGCAGAATCTTGACCCTTTCTTTATTGATTCTGACTCCTTCAATGTCGCGACTGATTACAAAAGGTTTTCTTATGAACCCTAATTGTATTCGTTTGTTTAAATTAATTGATTCCCCTCCTTTATTTATTGTGGTGTCTTACCTTGCTGAATCCTTTCCCAAAACTAAGCATGTTTTGTACTTAGACTTGATTATTTTCTTCATGCTTTTACTACCCCCTTATATGGCAACAATCAATCTGTTCCAAACTGATTTCTTTCCTTAATTAAAACATGTTTGTATCTGCTAAGCAGTGATTCCTTAATTAAAGGGAATCACTTGTGTTAATTGATTCCGATTGTGATTATTTCCATGTTTGTGTTAGGACTTTACTTATCACCTTAATTTCTACTCGTTTTCAAAACTGTAAATACCCTACCCTCTCTTCTTTCAAAAGACACGAACAATTTAAGTTCAGATCACACACTTACACTCAAAAACTCTCTGTTTCTTTACTGCTACTTGTGCTATTGCTTTGTCTAGCCGGCTAAAAGCCAAGGCTAGACTGTAGAATCTTGCTTACTTTTCCTTACTGAACTTTGCTTCTCTATTGGTATGTCCTAGTTAATTTTTTAAGTCTCAACAACAACATGTTTCTTTAAGTTGCTTCAGTTCCTCATTCTTGTGTACCTCTGCTTATGTTCCTGCAATCAAGTTATGTTACTAGCATGCTGTAGTATGTTCCCTTTCCCTTTTAAATTAATGCTTACCTATATGTGTACTATGTCAGTCATTTTCTATGCACTTGCTACCTTATGAATCCCAAACCCCCATATCCCCTATATGTGTTTGTGTTCCTTTGGATGGTTTGTGTCCATGCCAGCATCAGCTATTGCTGTGCATGACCAAATCAGACCCCTGTTGGGGTTATACAATGAATCCCATAATCCCTTGCCCGTTTGAATGATTTCTGATTCTGTTTCACTACTACAAATGATTTCAAAACACCCTTTACCACTTACTATTCCCAACCCAGCTTTAATAAATCTCTGTTCTGCACTTCCACTATACTCTTAGAACCTAGGTTCTGCCCCTCTTGTGTGAGCCTTGCCTTGGGACCCTTGAGTTCCCTCTGATCTTGGACACATAAGGGCTGGCCCTTCCACACTACACTCATTCTGGTTATGTAAACCTGAGTGTGAGCACTGCCCGGGATCCCCTGAGATTCTTAGGGAACTTTGACACACTCAGGTATGAGAAAGGCTTTGAAACACTGGAATTGAAGTGATTAATTTCATAACTCAGAGAGGAAGTCAAGATCGGGCTTCCTTTGGTTGTAATTTCTTATTCTGCACTTCTTTTGTAATTCAATCATTTGGTCTGTAATAATTTGTAAACATTAGGGGGTTGGCGAGTGAAAAGGGATGGGGAATAAGCATGCTTTAGCTATTAATAGGGTAGAAAGCATGTTACTAGGTTAACATTCCTACTTGCGCAATAGAATCCATGCTTAGGACTCATTTCATGCATTAGATATCCTGTTCCTTAGGATTTACACTTATCATTTTCAGCATGTCCATTTCACTATCATACCACTTAGCAATTCCTGCGTTAAATGTATTAATAACCGGTATTTCTGCAATCATGTTCCTACTGCCATGTACACATAGAGATCCTGTTTTAGGTTAAACAACATTAACGAATATATCATCTCTACATACCCTAGTAACTGTAATATTTTTTCATATAGAAATCGTGTTTAGGATTCTGCATTTATACATCATTCTGCACCTCCTTTCATTTAGATACCATGTCTTTAGGATCTCACTTATATTCGCTTAAGCACATTTATGCTAATTACGAGCGCATGAAAAGGAATAAAACAATTTCATTTAGTCTTTACAACTAATTGGCCACAATTTCTATGTGCTGAATACCTAGAACCACATGTTTAGGTAATAACAGTAGTCTCCAACTGTCAGTAATCCCGAATAACTACTGAATCCTGTTCACGCCTAGGCAAGCCTTAGGTAATTACTTAAATAAAACTAGAACTGCCTTCGTTAGTCATCACTTGTTGCAATCAACAGGCAGGCCTGATTCGGACTTCTTATCTGAGCTATATAATTAATCTGGTTCTGACTCAAATCCCCTGCTTTAGGACTTAAAAAATTCAGACTCTAACTGTGTTTGAGTCGTGTTATTTATATGCATTATTTGCGTAGGTTTATATGAGCCTTCTAATTGCTTACATGTTTCCCTTTTAAATACAGTCCTACGTGTTTTTGTATGTCGCCTTAGCCTTTTTACCTTTAAACCTAAGAGTCATCCTAAAATCCTCCCTCTTGTAGGAATAGTAGTCCTAAAATTCCTCCGGGACTGATAGGAATGGGACAGGTAATAGCATGCAATAGTGATCGAGACCAATCCGCGCTTTAGTACCTTAACGGGGTGGACAGGGTAGATATGGATATGATGACCAGTGCGCTAATTCCACGTGTAGCCCCTCTTTTAAGGAGTGATTACCGGGTATTGCATTGATTTGATCCATATTACAAACAAACCTAGGACCCCCTTTCCCCTCTCTTTCTTTGTCTTAAAGGTATTATGACTTCCCTTCAGAAATCAGCCCTTTAACAATTGCTCTTTCAAACCTTGTTTACTTTCAAGTATTTGTGTATTAAAATCCCCTCTTATTTGAGCCTTATCTGCTTACATGTTAAATGCACCAAATTCACAAAGAATTGCCTGGCTGGGAACCACACTAGTAGATCCTGAGGGGTGCCTAACACCTTCCCCTTGGGATAATTTCAAGCCCTTACCCTATCTCTGGTTATCAAAATGTAGTTGTAATTGAACCTTGTAGGTGTCCTAATGCTCCATAAATCATTAGGTGGCGACTCTTCAAAAATGCAAAATCCAGTTCCCAAAAGGAACGAGTTATCCCATACCCAAATGTCATTAACCCGATTCTCCCGACGCGAGGAGGGAAAAAAGGGGGCGCGACAGCATGGCGGCTCTGTTGGGGATATTAGGCTTTTACCATTTCAGATTGTTCTTGTGAATTTGTACCTCCCCTTTATATGCAATTACTTGTTTAAATTCCTTTAAGAATTTAATTTCTTTTACAAGGCAAATTGAGTTATCTCCTTCTTTTCTTTTCTTTATTGCTACTTTACTGTTGTAAACTGCTGTATTTACTGCCTTCTTAAACATGCAAATACGTGACAACATGCTTTTAATTATTGCATAATCATGCTCAACAACATATTCCACTCGTGCCAAACAAATAATATAGCAACGCTTACAATGAGTGATTGCGCTCTTCCTATATCATTACCCCCTAAATTCGGAAAGGCATATTTGCGGTAAAACTAGTCGATCAGCGGTGCAGTCGAAGTTCCGAGCCTTCCCCCTTGAGTTGTCCGCTCAAGGGTACCACTCTAAAACCCCATAGAAACCTTACTCAGTTTAAACTGTGCATGCATCATGGTCAAACCTAGCCGGGTCAGTTATGTTGTCCACGTAATGATCCTTTAAGATAGCCTTGTCCAAAAGTCCACTGGGTTGCCCTAAACCCAAACGGACATCATCACGTTTTGTGCATTTATTTTGACAATTAAATGCTTCATGCTAATTGTTGATATTAAATAGTCAAGTCTTGGTGGGGGTAAGGGCATAACCTTATCTGTCTTGCAGAAAATGAGGCACGAGGTCCCCAGTTTCGGTATGGTTAACATACCCCCACTCTTGCTAGACTGGTGGAGAAATCTCCCATCAAATGACCAAATCAAAGAGTGGAAAGAGAGGGCCGCTAAAGCTAGTGAAAAGTTAGAATATCTAGAGTACAGTCTGCTGGAATTGGAAGGAAAAGTGAGGAAGAGAGTCACCAACTGCCAGCATGCTGAGGGAAACGAAGGGGAACACCTGGTGAAGGTATTTTTACTGGTGAACCTACACGAACTGGAGGATTTGATCAATGAGAGCATTCAACCTGAGGAGGGTCCTTCTGGGACCAAGTAGATAGGAGTTTATCTTCTTTGCTTTAAAATGTAACAAGGCCAATGGCCATTAGTAACTTTTATTTCTTATTTATTTAGTGTCAATTTGGGATTCGTCTTATTTTTATCAATAAAATGAGGCATTTAGCATTCTAAGTTCTCCAAATCAATCTGTCGCTTGGCCTACCTCTGGCACAACGAGGTCCCCAAATTAGGACACGTTTTACATTCCTGCACTATGTGTTTAAATATTGCAATACCTTTTATATTCCTCACTAACTTGATTACCTTTTGTTTTATTTTTGTTTTTTTTATTATTCCCCTCCCCAAAAGGTTAGTTCGTGCACTCTGGCATCATCATCTTACTTCAAAAGATCCAAAGGGGCACATCTCAAGAATTGGAGCATCAGGACAACCAAAAGAGCCCGACAAGCCTCGGGGTAGCAAGGCTAAAACAAACACTATTCACTGTTTTTATTGAATGATTTCCTTTTCGCATTTTTTTTCCGCAATGAGATCTTCAATATTCAAAACAATTATTCAGTTTATCAAAGCATGTTTGATTTTTCCCAATGAATTAGTATTTATTTCTACTATTTTCTCCTTACTTTACTTATACAGCATTACTACTACTTATCTTGATGAACCAATGACTGTGACATGCAATGAGACAACGCAACAAGCAGACATTGATTCAGAGGAAGATAACATACCAGAGGAAATTGTCAAAGAAGTATAGAACTTTGAGAACAGACCTAAGTCTAACCTGGACGAGACAAAAATTGTTAACCTGGGAGATGCAGAAAGTGTTAAGGAAACATGAATCAGCGTTCACTTATCGCCATCAGAAAAGAAGGAATACACAGAGTTTCTAAGGGAATATGAGGACATATTCGCCTGGTCATATGATGAAATGACCGGTCTAAGTACGTCTATTGTGGCTCACAAACTTCCAATTGATCTGACATGTCCGCCGGTAAAGCAGAAGCACAGAAAGTTCAAGCCGGATATGAGTTTGAAAATCAAGGAAGAAGTCACTAAGCAAGTCAAAGCTAAGGTTCTCAGGGTAGCAAAATACCCGACATGGTAAGCTAACATCGTGCCAGTGCCAACGAAGGACGGGAAGATCAGAGTCTGTGTCGACTACCGGGATCTCAACCGGGCCAGTCCGAAAGACGACTTCCCTTTAACAAATATACACATCTTGATTGACAATTGTGCCAAGCATGAGTTGCAATTATTTGTAGATTGTTTCACCGGTTACCATCAGATCTGGGATGGATGATGAAGATGCTGAGAAAACGACTTTCATTACGCCATGGGGAATGTATTGTTACAAGATGATGCCATTCAGCCTGAAGAATATAGGGGCTACCTACATGAGGGCCGTGACTACCATTTTCATGACATGATACACAAGGAGATAGAGGTATATGTGGATGGCATTATTACCAACTCCAGTAAGGCCGCTGACCACATAAAATATCTGAGGAAGTTTTTCAATAGATTACGGGGGTACAACCTGAAACTGAACCCTGCAAAATGTGCATTTGGTGTTCCTGCCGGGAAGTTGCTTGGGTTTATCGTGAGCCGCCGAGGAATAGAACTGGATCCATTAAAAGTCAAAGCCATTCATAATCAGCCAGCTTACTATGCCCATGTTGAAGAGGACGCAGACGGAAAACCTTGGTTCCACGATATCAAGGAATATTTGGCGAAAGGATATTACCCGGAGCTTGCCAATCATACCTAGAAGCGCACACTTCGGAGGTTGTCTAACAATTTCTTTCACAGCGGAGGAATCCTATATAGGAGGACTCCGGATTTGGGATTATTAAGGTCTGTCGACACAAAGGAAGCGTCCAAGCTGCTAGAGGGGATTCACGTTGGGACCTGCGGTCCACATATGAATGGTTTTGTTTTAGCAAAGAAGATACTCCGGGCTGGTTACTTTTGGATGACTATGGAGACAGATTGCATCTAGTACGTCCGGAAATGCCATCGATGTAAGATTCATGCGGCCAAATGAGCTCAATGCAACAAGCTCACCCTGGCCATTCACCGCTTGGGGAATGGATGTTATTGGTCCAATTGATCCCACTGCTTCAAACTGAGCATATAAAGGGTGAGCTTGTTGCAGAGCAATAACTAAGAATGTCGTGGCAGACTTCGTCCGCGACTGTACTTTGTCGATTCGGTATCCTAGAGTCAATCATCACTGATAATGGCTCCAATCTCAACAGTGACCTAATGAAAGGTATGTGCGAAACCTTCAGAATTAGCCACAAGAATTCCACAGCCTACAGGCCTCAAATGAATGGAGTTGTGGAATCCGCCAACAAGAATATCAAGAAGATATTGAGGAAAATGATAGAAAAGCATAAGCAGTGGCACGAGAAGTTAGCATTTGCTCTATTGGGGTATTGCACCACAGTCCGCACATCAACCAGGGCAAACCTTTATATGCTAGTTTATGGTACAGAAGCCGTCATTCCCGTCGAAGTAGAAATTCCTTCCTTGAGGATCATACAGGAAGCTGAGCTCGACGACGTAGAATGGGTGAAAAGTCCTTGTGAACAACTAGCTCTCATAGACGGAAAAAGTATGAACGCAGTTTGCCATGGTCAACTCCATCAGAACAGAATGTCCAGGGCCTTCAACAAATGGGTCAAGCCAAGACAGCTCACCAACCCATCAAACTGGGGCAGAATTTTGAGGAGGACCCTCAAAATTCTGTAGCAAGAAAAGTCGCAATGTCCCAAACCACGTCACAGTTGTTGGTTCATCTAAAAGCTATTTTTAACTGTACACTTATGTCATATTTTTTACGAAATTATGCACGTTTTGTTACTAAAATTGCCTTGTTTAGCAATACTACTCCAATGATACATACAGTATCAACAGATCGAAGCCACAGGTCAAGAAAAACCAGCGGGGAATATGAACTAACCTTCCTCTTTTACAAAACTCACAATTTTTCTTTGGATGCAGGCAATAGGATTATGAAATCATACTGTACAATCACATGGCAGATCTTGTTCAACAACACGATTCTCCCAGCCATTGCACCAACCAATATTCGCTATCAGCACGCGCCCGTAATATTCCGCCTGTCGCAACGCTCCTTGTAATCACCACGCCGCAATCTGCTATCATCTAAGAAAACTCTAATGTTATTTGCTATTCTATCTCTTGCATAAGGCTACCATTCTACCTTCCGAGACTAAACACTGTCTCCATCTGCATTTCTGCATTGCATATGGCTACCATTCTGCCTTCCGAGACTAAACATTGTCTCCATCTGTATTTCTGCATTGCATAAGGCCACCATTCTGCCTTCCGAGACTAAACGCTGTCTCCATCTACATTTCTGCATTGCATAAGGCTACCATTCTGCCTTCGGAGACTAAAACCTATCTCCATCTGCATTTCTACATTGCATAAGGCTACCATTCTGCCTTCCGAGACTAAACGCTGCATACATCTGCATTTCTGCATTGCGTAAGGCTACCATTCTACCTTCCGAGACAAAACGCTGTCTCCCTCTGCATTCTGCATTTGCATGGGCTGAAAGATCGCCTCATACCACATTGCATGGCTGAAAGATCGCCTCATACTGCATCTTCATGGGGTGAAAGATCGCCTCAAACTACATCCTCATGGGCTGAAAGATCGCCTCATACTTTATTGCATGGCTGAAATATCGCCTCATACTGCATCTTCATGGGCTGAAAGATCGCCTCATACTGCATTTCATGGGCTGAAAGATCGCCTCATACTGCATCTGCATAGGCTGAAAGATCGCCTCATAC
>NW_017670921.1:15832-18886 GCF_001879085.1 Nicotiana attenuata
AAATTTATCTAGTATTTTTAAAGCTAATTTGCATATAATTGCAATATTAGCCTCTTTTATAATCTAACTGCATTTATGTTCATATATTAGGTATGGTATTTTTAAATAATTAATTATGTATTATAAATCATTTTAGTACCATCAATTTATTTCCAGAATTTTTTTAATTTTTTATAAATCAAATAGGAAAATTGGCTATTTAAATGTTAGCCCCATTTTATTTCGATTATAGCCTAAATTGGACCACAATTTGAATCCCAATTACCCTGGCCCAATTCCTATTAAACCCCGACCCAATTTCGATTTAACCCAACCCAAACCCATCTTCATAATCCGCCCATTTATCCGTTCAATCCAAGCCGTTGATCACTCAGATCAACTGCCAAAAATTGCCCTTACCTAAATTAATTCCCAACTACCCCCCAAACCCTTTCGTTTGTTACCCTACGCTGCCTGTGCATTCCCCTCCACTCCCAAATCCTCTCTACAACAACATCAAACCCTAGCCGCCGCCCCCTTAATCTACCCTAATCTATGGCTTTCCATGGTCGCCTAAGACATGTATCAGCCTCCTATGCCTTCTATGTGTTTGTTATTGTGGTATCATGACCAGATTCTGGAGGGGCTTGGTCCAGTCTTTGCTCGATGACCTTTCCCCGGTCATATCTGACCTTTCTCCGGCCAGCCATGGCCACTCGAGTCAGATCCTTGACTTTTCGGGTTAGATCGATATCTTTTAAAGCCTTTCTCACTTTCTCTGGGTTCTTTGAAACCCTAGCTCTAAGTGTTGTTCGATTTTCTTTCAGATCGATCTTAGATCTGTGCTTATTACAAACTTTTTAAGTGTTTCTCGAAGGTTCTTCGATTTTCCTTTCAAAATGACTGTCCATTTTTAACGATTAGGGCTTCCTAAACTCTTCTCTGATTTTCAGTGTGTTTTCATGATTTTACTATGTATGTCCATGTTTGCTGCTACCTGGTTCATCATGCTAAAAGCCCTAAGTGTTCTGGCTCTACCTGGGCTTCTGAAATTCTTTTGGTTTATTTTATACGCATGTTTAGTTCGAATAAGCTCTTTGCGTTTGAATCTTTTTGTCTTGTTTGACTTATCTAATTCTGAGTTCTTACCATCTTTTAAATTTGACTACTGTTGAAACCCTAATTTCCTAAAAGGTTTTCCTCACTTGTTAATTTGAGACCTTTACGTGTTTCTAACTCTCTTACGTAGTAGTTTGGTTCTCTGCATTTTTGATTCTATGTGACTACATGACCTACTCGATTGCTGAGCTTCGAATAGTTTTCTTTTACTGCTGAATCCTAGCTTACCCCTACTGCTACTGTATGTTTGTGTTGCTTCTTTGTCAATTTGATTGACCCTGCATGCCTAGTATGTCTGTCTCTCCCTTGCTATTTATATGTTATGGTGGAGAATCATGACCCTTTCTTGACTGATTCCGAATCCTTCAATGTTTCGATTGATAGCCACAGGGTTTTCTGATGAACCCTAATCTTATTAGTCTGTTCAAACTGGTTGATTCCCTTCCTTAATTACTGTGACGTTTTACCTTGAATCCTTTTCAAAAATTAAGTATGTTTCCGTACTTAGACTCATATATTTACCTCCATACTTTTACTGCCTTTATTATGGCAAGAATCAATCTGTCCCCAAACTGATTTCTTTCCTTAATTAGCTGATTAGTATCCGTTTGAGCAGTACTTCCTTGATTAATGGGAAGTACCTGTGTTAATTGATTCTGATTGAGATTGTTTCCATATTTATGTTAAGCCTTTGCTTATTACCTTAATTTCTACTCGTTTTCAAAACTATAAGTACCCCTCATTCTCTTCTTTCAATCACACGAACACAACGCATAAAACACTTGAGTTTAGACACACACCTCACTAAAATCTCTCTCATTTCTTTGTTGCTACTTGTATTGCTGCCTTACCTAGTCAGCTGAAAGCCAAGGCTAGGCTGTGGGAGTCTTGCTAATGTTTCTCTGCATTTTGCATCTTGACTGGTATGTTCTAACTAATTTTCAGCATCAACAACAACATGTTCCATTATTAGACATACTGTAGTCTGCCTTTTCTGTTCTAAATTAATGTTTCTGTTAATTACTTATCATGACTTGTGAACCTTAAATCCCCATCCCCAATGAGTTTGGTATCTGTGGTTAGTTTGGGGCATGACAACATTGAATATTGCTATGCATGACCCAAACTTGATCCCCCCCTGGGATCATAACCTCCATGTTTCCTCTAGTTGTTGTGTGTTCTGGTTGGCTTATAGGCATGCTATAACCTTCTATTGTTGTACATGCACAAAGCTGACCCCTGCCTAAATACATATGCTCCTTGCAATGGATTCCCAACCCCTGACCCCCCTTTGTATGAAGTTAACAATTCTGTGTTTTACTAATTACTGTTTCCCTTATCACCTTCTACCCCTCTCCTTATCCCCTTAGTTTTAAAACTCCTTTCCTGCACTTCCATTATCTTCTTAGACTTAAGTTCTGCCCCTCTTGTGTGAGCCTTGCCTTGGGACCCATGAGCTCCCTCTGAACTTGGACACATAAGGGCTGGCCCTTCCACACTGCACTCATCTCTATCTGGTTCCATGAACCTGGGTGTAAGCATTTCCCGGGGTTCCTTGAGACCTTTAGGGAAATCTGACACACCCAGGACTGAGAAAGGCTTTGAAACAAGTGGTATTTGAGGCGTTTTGTTCCATAACTCAGACAGGAAGTCAGAATCAGGCTTCCTACGGCTGTAATGTCCCTTTTTATGTATTTTTTTGATGTAATTCAGCAACTGGTCTGTAATAATTTGTAATGAACATTTGGGGTTGGCTAGTGAAAGGATGGGTAATTATACATGCTCAAGGGTAGAAACATGCCTATAGGATTTGTTTTGAATGATTCAATTCTGCATTTAGAAAGCATGCCTATAGGACTGTTTTACATCCTGTGTGTTCAATTAGGTATTTTAGATACCATGCCTATAGGGGTTCATTTAAAATTCGGCATGTTCAACTTCACACCTAGATAACCT
>NW_017670921.1:21998-32763 GCF_001879085.1 Nicotiana attenuata
CTCAGAAAGTTCAAGCCGGATATGAGTTTGAAAATCAAGGAAGAAATCACTAAGCAAGTCAAAGCTAAGGTTCTCAGGGTAGTAGAATACCCAACATGGTTAGCCAACATCGTGCCAGTGCCAAAGAAGGACGGGAAGGTCAGAGTCTGTGTCGACTACCGGGATCTCAACCGGGCCAGTCCGAAGGACGACTTCCCTTTGCCAAATATACACATCTTGATTGATAATTATGCCAAGCATCAGTAGCAATCATTTGTAGATTGTTTCGCCGGTTACCATCAGATCTGGATGGATGAAGAAGATGATAAGAAAACGACTTTCATTACGCCACAGGGAATGTATTATTACAAGATGATGCCATTCGGCCTGAAGAATGCAGGGGCCACCTACATGAGGGCCATGACTACCATTTTCCATGTCATGATACACAAGGAGATAGAGGTATATGTGGATGACGTTATCATCAAATCCAAGAAGGTCGCCGACCACATAAAAGATATGAGGAAGTTATTCAACAGATTACGGAGGTACAACCTGAAACTGAACCCCGCAAAATGTGCATTTGGGGTTCCTGCCGGGAAGTCGCTTGGGTTTATCGTGAGCCGCCGAGGAATAGAACTGGATCCATCAAATGTTAAAGCCATTCAAGAACTGCCACCGCTAAAGTACAAGAAGGACGTGATGAGTTTCTTGGGAAGACTCAACTACATCAGCCGGTTCATAGCAGAGTCCACATTCATCTGCGAGCCAACTTTTAAGATGTTGAAGAAGGACGCCGCTACCAAATGGACCGATGACTCTCTAAAGGCCTTCGACAGAATCAAGGAGTACTTGTCAACACCACCAGTCTTGGTCCCGCCTGAGCTGGGTAGACCCTTATTACTCTACCTTGCGGTGTTGGACGGAGCTTTCGGGAGCGTTCTAGGCAACATGACAAAACAGGAAGAAAGGAACAGGCCATCTATTATCTCAGCAAGAAGTTCACCCCGTATGAGGCCCCGTATTCTCTTTTGGAGCGCACCTGTTCTGCTTTGACTTGGGTTGCTCAGAAGCTAAGGCATTACTTCTGTGCCTATACTACATATCTCATATCAAGGATGGATCCTATAAAGTACATCTTTCAGAAGCCCATGCCCACTGGCAAGCTAGACAACTGGAAAATCCTGTTGAGTGAGTTCGACATTGTCTACATAACTCAGGAAGCGGCCAAGGGACATGCCCTGGCAGATCATCTCGGTGTTAAAGAAAATTTTTTTCGCATCAAGATGAAGCCAAAGGGAAGTTCTCTCCTAATTGGCAACGTCCGTACATGGTTCACTGGGTTTTGATAGGAGGAACCCTCATACTCGTAGAAATGGACGGAAAAGTTTGGCAAAGCCGATTAATTCAGATGCAGTCAAGCGCTATTATGTGTAATATTTATGTTTTCCCTGCACAATGTAATTGAAGTACGCCTGACCTGATTACCGTTTAAGAGGGGATACGTAGGCAGCCCTATGGCTTCGGTCAATATTAAATAAAATTTTCATTTTCCCCGAAATTTAAAACTGGGGCAGAATTTTGAGGAGGACCCTCAAAATTCCGAAGCAATTTCAGCCGATCGCTGCAAGCAATAGTAAGAATCACCAACCCATCCAACTGGGGCAGAATTTTGAGGAGGACCCTCAAAATTCCATAGCAAGAAAGGTCGCAATGTCCCAAACCACGTTGCAGTCGTCGGTTCATCTAAAAGCTATTTTTAACTGTACACTTATGTCATATTTTATACGGAATCATGCACGTTTTGTTAATAAAATTGCCTTGTTTAGCAACGCTACCCCAATGATACATACAGTATCACAAGATCGAAGCCACAGGTCAAGCTAAACCAGCGGGGGATATGAACTAACCTTCCCTTTTACAAAACTCACGATTTTTCTTAGGATGCAGGCAATAGGATTATGAAATCATATTGTACACTCAAAGGGCCGATCTTGTTCTAGAACACAATTCTTTGAACCATCGCACAAAGCAATATTCGCTATCAGCACACGTCCGTAATATTCCGCATGTCGCAATGCTCCCAGTAATCACTATGCCGTAATCTGCTATCAGCTAAGAAAACTCTACTGTCATTTGCTATTTTATCTCTTGCATATGGCTACCATTCTGCCTTCTAAGACTAAACGCTGTCTCCATCTGTATTTCTGCATTGCATATGGCTACCATTCTGCCTTCGAAGACTAAACAATGTCTCCATCTGCATTTCTGCATTGCATAAGGCTACCATTCTGCCTTCCGAGACTAAATGATGTCTCCATCTGCATTTCTGCATTGCATATGGCTACCATTCTACCTTCCGAGACTAAACGATGTCTCCATCTGCATTTTGCATCTGCATGGGCTGAAAGATCACCTTATACCACATTGTATGGCTGCATCTGCATTTTGCATCTGCATGGGCTGAAAGATCACCTTATACCACATTGTATGGCTGAAAGATTGCCTCATGTTGCATCTTCATGGGCTGAAAGATCGCCTCATAGTGCATCCTCATGGGCTGAAAGATCACCTCATACTGCATTGCATGGCTGAAAGATCGCCTCATACTGCATCTTTTTGGGCTGAAAGATCGCCTCATACTGCATATCATGGGCTGAAAGATCGCCTCATACTGCATATCATGGGCTGAAAGATCGCCTCATACTGCATCTGCACGGCTGAAAGATCGCCACATCTGCATGGCTGAAAGATCGCCACATTTGCATGGCTGAAAGATCGCCACATCGCATGGCTGAAAGAGCGCCACATCTGCACGGCTGAAAAATCGCCACACGCAACTGCATCATTCATGGGCTGAAATATCGCCAACCTATCCAATGGAATCATCGTTCAGAGGCACCATCCTCATAGTCCGAGAACACAATGCCATGGCCTGAGGATCCCTTTCAATCTTTTGCAAATCATTATTCAGAGGCATCATGGTTCGGAGGCATCATTTTCATAGCCCGAGAGCATCATTTTATAGCCTGCGAATCCTTTATTACATGCTTCATGGCACAGGACGCCATGGTCTAAGGACATCATCCTAACCGTCCGAACACAACATTCACGGTCCGGCGGGAACTTGCATCATGTTTAAATTTATGCACGATATACGCTTGTATTGTTTCTATTTGCAGGTAATAGTGACATGCAACAGTTGTCCCGTCAGGAGCTCGCTCCTGTGCCCGCAGCCATCAAACCTAACCATTCCACTAAACCACTCACTCGACCGGCCTAAAATATTGCATCCGTTTTTGGAAAATACCCCTCGGCATACTCCCCCGACGGATCCTCAACTACATATGGCCTGATTCCTGTAAACCAGGGATATGTAGGCAGCTCGGAAGCCAGGGTGCGGCTTGAACCCCTTCAAACCGTTTCGCTCGGTCAAAATTGGCCATCATATCTTTACCCGAAAGCTCTTTCATCATTTCCGGCTAAAGAGGGGCTGCTGTTGACACCCAATTTTTCCCTATATATTTTCAATNTATTCCACTCGTGCCAAAATAAATAATATAGCAACGCTTACAATGAGTGGTTGCGCTCTTCCTATATCATTACCCCCTAAATTCGGAAAGGCATATTTGCGATAAAACTAGTCGATCAGCGGTGCAGTCGACAGTTTCGAGCCTTTCCCCTTGAGTTGTCCGCTCAAGGGTACCAGTCTAAAAACCCATAGAAACCTTACTCAGTTTAAACTGTGCATGCATCATGGTCAAACCTAGCCGGGTCAATTATGTTGTCCACATAATGATCCTTTAAGATAGCCTTGTCCATATGTCCACTGGGTTGCCCTAAACCCAAACGGACATCATCACGTTCTGTGCATTTATTTGGAGAACTTAATGCTTCATGCTAATTGTTGATATTAAATAGTCGAGTCTTGGTGGGGGTAAGGTCCTAACCTTATCTGTCTTGCAGAAAATGAGGCACGAGGTCCCCAGTATTGGTATGGTTAACATACCCCCACTCTTGCTAGACTGGTGGAGGAATCTTCCATCAAATGACCAAATCAATGAGTGGAAAGAGAGGGCCACCAAAGCTAGCGGAGAGTTGGAATATCTGGAGTATAGTCTGCTGGAATCGGAAGGAAAAGTGAGGAAGAGAGTCACCGACTGCCAGAACGCTGAGGGAAACGAAGGGGAACACCTGGCGAAGGCATTTTTACTCGTGAACCTACATGAACTGGAGGATTTCTTGGTCATATGACGACATGACCGGTCTAAGTACGTCTATTGTGGCTCACAAACTGCCAACTGATCTGACATGTCCGCCGGTAAAGCAGAAGCTCAGAAAGTTCAAGCTGGATATGAGTTTGAAAATCAAGGAAGAAATCACTAAGCAAGTCAAAGCTAAGGTTCTTAGGGTAGTAGAATACCCAACATGGTTAGCCAACATCGTGCCAGTGCCAAAGAAGGACGGGAAGGTCAGAGTCTGTGTCGACTACCAGGATCTCAATAGGGCCAGTCCGAAGGACGACTTCCCTTTGCCAAATATATACATCTTGATTGATAATTGTGCCAAGCATGAGTTGCAATCATTTGTAGATTGTTTCGCCGGTTACCATCAGATCTGGATGGATGAAGAAGATGATAAGAAAACGACTTTCATTACGCCACATGGAATGTATTGTTACAAGATGATGCCATTCGGCCTGAAGAATGCAGGGGCCACCTACATGAGGGCCATGACTACCATTTTCCATGTCATGATACACAAGGAGATAGAGGTATATGTGGATGACGTTATCATCAAATCCAAGAAGGTCACCGACCACATAAAAGATCCGAGGAAGTTATTCAACAAATTACGGAGGTACAACCTAAAACTGAACCCCGCAAAATGTGCATTTGGGGTTCCTGCCGGGAAGTCGCTTGGGTTTATCGTGAGCCGCCGAGGAATAGAACTGGATCCATCAAATGTCAAAGCCATTCAAGAACTACCACCGCTAAAGTACAAGAAGGACGTGATGAGTTTCTTGGGAAGACTCAACTACATCAGCCGGTTCATAGCACAGTCCACAGTCATCTGCGAGCCAACTTTTAAGATGTTGAAGAAAGACGCTGCTACCGAATGGACCGATGGCTCTCTAAAGGCCTTCGACAAAATCAAGGAGTACTTGTCAACACCACCAGTCTTGGTCCCGCCTGAGCCAGGTAGACCCTTATTACTCTACCTTGCGGTGTTGGACGGAGCTTTCGGGAGCGTTCTAGGGCAACATGACGAAACAGGAAGAAAGGAACAGGCCATCTATTATCTCAGCAAGAAGTTCACCCCGTATGAGGCCCGGTATTCTCTTTTGGAGCGCACCTATTATGTTTTGACTTGGGTTGCTCAGAAGCTAAGGCATTACTTCTGTGCCTATACTACATATCTCATATCAAGGATGGATCTTTTAAAGTACATCTTTCAGAAGCCCATGCCCACTGGCAAGCTAGACAACTGGAAAATCCTGTTGAGTGAGTTCGACATTGTCTACATAACTCAGAAAGCGGCCAAGGGACATGCCCTGGCAGATCATCTCGCTGAGAATCCCGTGGATGGAGAATACGAACCTCCAAAAATGTATTTTCCTGATAAAGAAGTATCATTCTTAGGAGAAGATATTGCAGAGTCCTATGATGGTTGGAGAATGTTTTTCGACGGGGCAGCGAACTTCAAAGGAGTTGGCATAGGAGCCGTGTTGGTATCATAAACCGGCCAGCATTGTCCGGTGTCTGCCAAGCTCAGGTTTCCCTGCACCAACAATATGGCCGAATACGAAGCTTGCATCTGAGGGCTCAAAATGGCCATTGACATGAACATCCAAGAACTGTTAGTAATCGGCGATTTAGACTTACGTATACATCAGGTACGAGAAGAATGGGCAACCAAGAACTCCAAGATACTCCCGTATCTGCATCATGTACAGGAATTGAGAAAGAGGTTCATAAATACATAATTCCGACATATTCCCAGAATCCAGAATGAATTCGCCGATGCATTGGCTACCCTGTCATCCATGATACAACATCCTGACAAGAATTTCATTGATCCCATACCGGTGAAAATTCATAATCAGCTAGCTTGTCGTGACCATGTTGAAGAGGAAGCAGACGGAAAACCTTGGTTCCACGATATCAAGGAATATTTGGCGAAAGGAGATTACCCGGATCTTGCCAATCATACCCAGAAGCGCACACTTCGGGGGTTGTCTAACAATTTCTTTCACAGCGGAGGAATCCTGTATAGGAGGACTCTGGATTTGGGATTATTAAGGTGTGTCGACGCAAAGGAAGCGTCCAAGCTGCTAGATGATATTCACGCTGGGACCTGCGGTCCACATATGAATGGTTTTGTTTAAGCAAAGAAGATACTCCGGGCTAGTTACTTTTGGATGACTATGGAGACGGATTGCATCCAGTACGTCCGGAAATGCCATCACTGTCAGATTCATGCCGACATGATAAAAGTGCCGCCAAATGAGCTTAATGCAACAAGCTCACATTTGCCATTCGCCGCCTGGGGAATGGATGTTATTGGTCTAATTGAGCCCACTGCTTTAAACGGACACAGGTTTATCCTAGTAGGTATCTATTATTTCACCAAGTGGGTCGAAGTAGCATCTTATAAAGCAGTAACTAAGAAAGTCGTGGCAGACTTCGTCCGCGACCGTATTGTTTGTCGATTCGGTATCCCAGAGTCGTTCATCAGTGATAATGGCTCCAATCTCAACAGTGACATAATGAAAGGTATGTGCGAAACCTTCAGAATCAGCCACAAGAATTCCACAGCCTACAGGCCTCAAATAAATGGAGCTGTGGAAGCCGCCAACAAGAATATCAAGAAGATATTGAGGAAAATGATAGAAAAGCATAAACAGTGGCACGAGAAGTTAGAATTTGCTCTATTGGGGTATCGCACCACAGTCCGCACATCAATTGGGGCAACCCCTTTATACGCTGGTTTATGGTACAGAAGTCGTCATTCCCGCCGAAGTAGAAATTCCTTCCTTGAGGATCATGCAGGAAGCTAAGCTCGACGACGCATAATGGGTGAAAAGCCGTTATGAACAACTAGCTCTCATAGACGGAGAAAGGATGAACGCAGTTTGCCATGGTCAACTCTATCAGAACAGAATGTCCAGAGCCTTGAACAAAAGGTTCAAGCCAAGACAGTTCACACCGGGACAGCTGGTGTTAAAGAAAATTTTTCCGCATCAAGATGAAGCCAAAGGGAAGTTCTCTCCTAATTGGCAAGGTCCGTACATGGTTCACTGGGTTTTGACAGGAGGAGCCCTCATACTCGCAGAAATGGAAGGAGAAGTTTGGCCAAAGCCGATTAATTCAGATGCAGTCAAGCGCTATTATGTGTAATATTTATGTTTTCCCTGCACAATGTAATTGAAGTACGCCTGACCTGATTACCGTTTAAGAGGGGATACGTAGGCATCCCTATGGGTTCGGTCAATATTAAATAAAATTTTCATTTTCCCCGAAATTTAAAACTGGGGCAGAATTTTGAGGAGGACCCTCAAAATTCCGAAGCAATTTCAGCTGATCGCTGCAAGCAATAGTAAGAATCACCAACCCATCCAACTGGGGCAGAATTTTGAGGAGGACCCTCAAAATTCCATAGCAAGAAAGGTCGCAATGTCCCAAACCACGTCGCAGTTGTCGGTTCATCTAAAAGCTATTTTTAACTGTACACTTATGTCATATTTTATACGGAATCATGCACGTTTTGTTAATAAAATTGCCTTGTTTAGCAAAGCTACCCCAATGATACATACAGTATCTCAAGATATAAGCCACAGGTCAAGCAAAACCAGCGGGGGATATGAACTAACCTTCCCTTTTACAAAACTCACGATTTTTCATAGGATGCAGGCAATAGGATTATGAAATCATACTGTACACTCACATGGCAGATCTTGTTCAACAACACGATTCTCCCAGCCATTGCCCCAACCAATATTCACTATTAGCACGCGCCCGTAATATTCCGCCTGTCGCAACGCTCCCAGTAATCACCACGCCGCAATCTGCTATCATCTAAGAAAACTCTAATATCATTTGCTATTCTATCTCTTGCATAAGGCTACCATTCTGCCTTCCGAGACTAAACACTGTCTCCATCTGCATTTCTACATTGCATATAGCTACTATTCTGCCTTCCGAGACTAAACATTGTCTCTATCTGTATTTCTGCATTGCATAAGGCTACCATTCTGCCTTCTGAGACTAAACGTTGTCTCCATCTACATTTCTGCATTGCATAAGGCTACCATTCTGCCTTCGGAGACTAAAACCTATCTCCATTTGCATTTCTGCATTGCATAAGGCTACCATTCTGCCGTCCGAGACTAAACGCTGCATACATCTGCATTTCTGCCTTGCGTAAGGCTACCATTCTCCCTTCCGAGACAAAACGCTGTCTCCCTCTGCATTCTGCATCTGCATGGGCTGAAAGATCGCCTCATACTTTATTGCAAGGCTGAAAGATCGCCTCATACTGCATCTGCATGGGCTGAAAGATTGCCTCATACCGCATTGCATGGCTGAAAGATCGCCACATCTGCACGGCTGAAAGATCGCCACATTTGCATGGCCGAAAGATTGCCACATCGCATGGCTGAAAGATCGCCACATCTGCACGGCTGAAAGATCGCCACACGCTACTGCATCTTTCATGGGCTGAAATATCGCCAACCTATCCAAGGGCGTTATCATTCGGAGGCACCATCCTCATAGCCCGAGAACACCATGTCATGCCCTGGGATCCCTTTCAATCTTTTGCATATCATTATTCAAAGGCATCATGGTTCCGAGGCATCATTTTCATAGCTCGAGAGCATCATTTCATAGCCTGCGAATCCTTTATTACACGCTTCATGGCCCAGGACGTCATGGTCTAAAGACGTCATCCTAACCGTCCGAAGACACCATTCATGGTCCGGCGGGAACTTGCATCATGTTTAAATTTAAGCACAATATACGCTTGTATTGTTTCTATTTGCAGGTAAAACCGTCATGCAATAGTCGTCCCGGCAGGAGCTCGCTCCAGTGTCTGCATCCATCAAACCTAACCATTCAAGTAAACCACTCACTCACCCGGCCTAAAATATTGCGTCCGTTCTTGGAAAATACCACTCGGCATACTCCGCCGACGGATCCTGAACTACATATGACCTGATTCCTGTAAAACCAGGGATATGTAGGCAGCTCGGAAGCCAAGGTGCGGCCTGAACCTCTCCAAACCGTTTCGCTAGGTCAAAATTGGCCACCATTGTTTTGGTGATTCACTTATTGCACTTTTATATCTATACTAAAATACAGCCAAGGAAATTTTAGCATATCTTTACAAATTTATCTAGTATTTTTAAAGCTAATTTGCATATAATTGCAATATTAGCCTCTTTTATAATCTAACTGCATTTATGTTCATATATTAGGTATGGTATTTTTAAATAATTAATTATGTATTATAAATCATTTTAGTACCATCAATTTATTTCCAGAATTTTTTTAATTTTTTATAAATCAAATAGGAAAATTGGCTATTTAAATGTTAGCCCCATTTTATTTCGATTATAGCCTAAATTGGACCACAATTTGAATCCCAATTACCCTGGCCCAATTCCTATTAAACCCCGACCCAATTTCGATTTAACCCAACCCAAACCCATCTTCATAATCTACCCATTTATCCGTTCAATCCAAGCCGTTGATCACTCAGATCAACGACCAAAAATTGCCCTTACCTAAATTAATTCCCAACTACCCCCCCAAACCCTTTCATTTGTTACCCTACGCTGCCTCTGCATTCTCCTCCACTCCCAAATCCTCTCTACAACAACATCAAACCCTAGCCGCCGCCCCCTTAATCTACCCTAATCTATGGCTTTCCATGGTCGCCTAAGACCTGTATCAGCCTCCTATGCCTTCTATGTGTTTGTTGTTGTGGTATCATGACCAGATTCTGGAGGGGCTTGGTCCAGTCTTTCTCGATGACCTTTCCCCGGTCATATCTGACCTTTCTCCGGCCAGCCATGGCCACTCGAGTCAGATCCTTGACTTTTCGGGTTAGATCGATATCTTTTAAAGCCTTTCTCACTTTCTCTGGGTTCTTTGAAACCCTAGCTCTAAGTGTTGTTCGATTTTCTTTCAGATCGATCTTAGATCTGTGCTTATTACAAACTTTTTAAGTGTTTCTCGAAGGTTCTTCGATTTTCCTTTCAAAATGACTGTCCATTTTTAACGATTAGGGCTTCCTAAACTCTTCTCTGATTTTCAGTGTGTTTTCATGATTTTACTATGTATGTCCATGTTTGCTGCTACCTGGTTCATCATGCTAAAAGCCCTAAGTGTTCTGGCTCTACCTGGGCTTCTGAAATTCTTTTGGTTTATTTTATACGCATGTTTAGTTCGAATAAGCTCTTTGCGTTTGAATCTTTTTGTCTTGTTTAACTTATCTAATTTTGATTTCTTACCATCTTTTAAATTTGACTACTGTTGAAACCCTAATTTCCTAAAAGGTTTTCCTCACTTGTTAATTTGAGACCTTTACGTGTTTCTAACTCTCTTACGTGTTAGTTTGGTTCTCTGCATTTTTGATTCTATGTGACTAGACCTACTCGATTGCTGAGCTTCGATAGTTTCTTTTACTGTCTGTATCCTAGCTTACCCCTACTGCTACTCTATGTTGTGTTGCTTCTTTGTCAATATGATTGACCCTGCATGCCTAGTATGTCTGTCCCTCC
>NW_017670921.1:33965-102484 GCF_001879085.1 Nicotiana attenuata
GGATCATAGCCTCTATGTTTCCTCAAGTTGTTGTGTGTTCTGGTTGGCTAATAGGCATGCCAGCACCTTCTATTGTTGTGCTTGCCCAAAGCTGACCCCTGCCTAAATACATAGGGTTCTTGCAATGGATTACCAACCCCTGACCCCCTTTGTATGAAGTTATCAATTCCGTGTTTCACTAATTACTGTTTCCCTAATCACTTTCTGCCCCTCTCCTTATCCCCTCAGTTTTAAAACACCATTCCTGCACTTCCACTATCTTCTTAGACTTATGTTCTGGCCCTCTTGTGTGAGCCTTGCCTTGGTCTCATGAGCTCCCTCTGAATTTGGACACATAAGGGCCGGCCCTTCCATACTGCACTCATCTCTATCTGGATTCATGAACCCGGGTGTAAGCACTGCCCAGGGTTCCTTGAGACCTTTAGGGGAACTCTGACACGCCCATGTCCGAGAAAGGCTTTGAAACAAGTGGTATTTGAGGCGTTTTGTTCCATAACTCAGAGAGGAAGTCAGAATTGGGCTTCCTATGGCTGTAATTTCCCTTTTTATGTATTTTCTTGATGTAATTCCGCAACTGGTCTGTAATAATTTTTAATGAATATTTGGGGTTGGCTAGTGAAAACAGGATGGGTAATTATGCATGCTCAAGGGTAGAAACATGCCTATAGGATTTGTGTTTTGAATGATTCAATTCTGTATTTAGAAAGCATGCCTATAGGACTGTTTTACATCCTGCGTGTTCAATTCTGTATTTTAGACACCATGCCTATAGGGGTTCATTTAAAATTCTGCCTGCACACCTTCATAACCTGCCTATAGGACTTTATTCTACACATTTTTTTACCACTTGGACATCATGCTCTAGGATCTAAACGGCTATAAATGAGTATCATGTTTATAAGGTTAAAATCAGTATAATGTATAGAGATCATGCCTATAGGAATTCCCAAGTGAAAACCTGCCTGTTTCCATTTCTCGTTCAACTAGATATCATGTCTATAGGAATTAAAATCAGCAACACTAGATGTCATGTCTATAGGAGTTAAAACCAGCAATAATGGATGCCATCATCTGCAGAATCTGAGACTAGTCTAATTTAAAATCAGTCTATTCCGAACCAGTTTTAAATAATTTAATCCCCTATTTAAAACAGTTTAGCAAGCATGCCTATATGATTTCAAACCGCTCATTTTTAAGTTATGTAATAAATTGGTTTGCTTCATCAACTTAAACTCCCTTTTTGTCTTAATATTGTCAGACCCTACTTGTTGTTTAAGTCATGCTATTTGATTGCTGTGTCTGAGGAGGTATATATGAGCCTTCGTTGTTTATGTGCTTCCCCTGTTATTGTGCTGCCCTATATGTTTTGTATGTCACCTTAGATTTTTCACCTTTGATACCCCAAGTCATCCTAATATCCCTCCCTTTCAGGAATAGTAGTCCTAAGTTCCTCCGGGACTGATAGGAATGGGACGGGTAATAGCATACAATAGTGATCGAGACCAATCCGCACTTTAGTACCTTAACGGGGTGGGCATGATAAATATGGATATGATGATCGGTGCGCTAATACCACGTGTAGCCCCTCTTTGAGGAGTGATTATCGGGTATTGCATTGATGTGATCCATATTATAAATAAACCTAGGACCCCATTTCCCCTCTCTTTCTTTGTCTTTAAAGTATTATGACTTCCTTTCAAAAATCAGCCTTCTAACAATTGCTCTTTCAAACCTTGTTTACTTTCAAGCATTTGTGTATTAAAATCCCCTCTTATTTGAGCCTTATCTGCTTACATGTTAATTGCACCAAATTCACAAAGAATTGCCTGGCCGGGTACCACACTAGTGGATCCCGAGGGGTGCCTAACACCTTTCCCTTGGGATAATTTCATGCCCTTACCCTATCACTGGTTATCAAAATAAAGTTGTAATTGAACCTTCTAGGTGTCCTAATGCACCATAAATCATTAGGTGGCGACTCTTCAAAAATGCAAAACCCAGTTCCCAAAAGTAACGAGTTGTCCCATACCCAAAAGTCATTAACCCGATTCTCCCGATGCGAGGAGGGAAAAAAGGGGGGCGCGGCACCTATCACACATCGTAGAACCAGAACACATGAATCTAACCCGAAGGATGATACCTCCACATAACTTTGCTGCAATGCGCGACCCTGTCCAAACAATGGTCCACATGAAACACCTCAAGTCATTATGCTCAAAATCGACAACCACGTGCAATTTGATGTCTAGTACAAAAAACTAATCATCATAACCACGGTGAAGCAAATGACATAACACCACACAAATACGAAAGGACACAACCGATACGCCATCCACCGAGCAAGGCCCAATATTCTTCCCGCTCGACATACGCTACGAGGCCCCAATAGGACCGCACCATATCTGTCTATAACCAACAAATCATAACGCCTCGCAAAATGGAAAGGTAACTCATAGATCCCTCAAGAACACTAATAAACTCAATAACAATCGAATAAGCACATCCCTCTATAATAGCACTCAGAGTCAACAAAGCCGACTCGATGCAGAACACACATCCATATTGGCAAACTAATGAACCCCTTATAAAGGAATTCCTGAAGCTGCTCCTTCAACTCCTTTAACTCCACCGGTGCCATACATTATGGTGCCCGGCACCAAATCAATATCGAAATCAACAACCCTGTCCGGCGGCATGCCCAGCAACAGGACACACATCCAGAAAATCTCTCACCACCAGAACCGAATCGATGGTACGAGTCTCGGCACTGACATCCCTCACAAAGGTCAAATAAAAAGGACAATCCTTCCCAAGGATAAGCTGGGTCTTCAAAAATGAAATCACTCTACTGGGAACATAGACCGTCGAACCTCGCCACTCAATCTGTGGCATCCCCGGCATAGCCAATACACCGACTTAGCGGTACAGTCCAGAATAGCACGACACAGAGACCACTAATCCATACCCAATATCACATCAAAATCCATCATACTAAGCAACAAAGGATCCACTTGGGTCTCCAAATCCATAAAGCACACGAATCACCATATCTGATCCCAACTACACTGCCCGAACATCTCACACACATCTGATACTCGATCATTCAACGAGGGATACTCCTAAAGTTCTTCTATGCTACCAACCAAACATGAATATCAGCAGTCGATCCAACAAGATAGTGCCGCAATACTAATGAAGTATCCATAACTCAAACACATCGCCCTTTGTGAAATGTACACCCTTATCAAGTCACACCAATAAGGGATATTTTTTACCTAGTTGTCTAAAACTGCCCATGATGTCTAAGAATTTATGACCTTTCTTTCAGAACAGAACCGCGACCTTACACATGCAAATCTCAACTTCACACCACATATTGCATAAACTATACCATCCTATGATAAATATGAGATCTTCATAATCCACTCCGAGCTACAAGCAACTACGTACTTAACCAGCTAAGAACTTTTCCATTTGATCCCATCTAGGAGAAAATCACTATACATCCCATGCTCCTCTCGCCAGTACAAAGTACATATCCCTAACCGCGGTAGAAATCATCAAGAACTCTTCGAATCCTATTTGCACGAAACCCAACTGTCAATACTGAATCCTTTTAACTCAACCAAGCCACACAAGCCATCAAAACCTAAGAGCTTTGCCACAAAACACCTGTAGAAACTCACTATCTCATTAACACCCAAAGAGGTAATCGCATTACTTACAATGCCGATCCGACCTACTACCAAGCTATCCTATTTATTTAAGTCCCTTCTAATTTACCTTCAATTTGATACTTCTCCTTGCCATGATACCGCAATCCTCAACCCAGACTCCCTACACGAGACCCAAGCATAAAACCACACTGCCCTAAGGCTCACAAACCATTATATTCTTCTGAAGCACCCCAAAAAGTACCACAATCGAGATACCCGCTCTGAAGTGACCTTCTACGAATCTAAAACCATTACCTTCGCCTTCCTGATATTGTTATGCAGAATCCATAATTATACATAGATGCTACAAGTCCTGACATCCTCCCATATAAATCCCAGTTTCTAGCCCACACACATCTTGGAGATTCCCAATTGCCAAGTATAATTCTTGAACACATTAGAACGGTTCTCGAGAGTTATCCACTGTGCTTAAATCCCAATTAGACTGATCGAACGGACCAAACAACCTGTGCCCCATTAGCACTCCAACACACAAGGAAGTAACCCACCTTAATGCAACCAGATAAATTCTTGCCCCACACACATTACATCCTTCACCAATAACAACTCAAAGCATTCCATGCTTCTCACATACCCAGAGAGCATAACACAACCTTTATCCGATATTTCCTTTGCTCAAGCCATCCTCGATCTCCAACCTTGCAAGCCACAACTGATTCACTTATATACCACAAACTGAACCAATTACAACACATAACCGTGCAATAAACTAATCAATAGCAGACTCCCCCACCTGGCTCAAAGCCATATATCAAAACACACAAAACTCACAATGCCTATATTCTATTACTGCCATAATACCATAGTGAGATTCAACTGAATCATTCATACGATCATGCAACACAAACCATCTAGTGTTTCAAATCATCTGCAATTCTTGCATTCACCCTCGTAACAGTCAAGCTCATTCTCATCAGCGATCCAAACTCAAATTTTACTACATATGATTCACTGGTAGAAGAAAACTCACTACTAAACAACATAGGGACCACACACCCTCAGGACAACCTGCAGGACATAGCCCACCTACTTAGCCTTAAACCGGTGTCTCTCTATACTCTTCCATAATCATAACTATTGTAACCGAATCGAGGGTCCAATTTATGGTCATTAAGGTACTTCGGAAGATCACCTCGAAGGCTCGAGGTCACAGAACCGGTTCGAAGGCTCGAGGCCGTTATTGACACCCAATTTTTCCCTATATATTTTCAATATGTAAAATACTTTCAAAGTAGCATATATATGCATATATATGTGTATGTCTAAATGTTTTATTATTTTTCATAATTTTTAAAGGTTTTAAATTGATTTATTTCCCTTTTTCATCCATAAAACCCAATAATTATGTTCAAAGTTTATTATTTTTGATGATTCATTTATTGGATCTTTATATTTATGCCAAAATATGGCTAGGGAAATTTTTGCATATTTTTACAATTTTATTTAGTATTTTTTAAAGTTAATTGCACATAATTGCAATATTAGCCATTTTTAGATTTAAATTTGTCTCATATTTATAAAATGGGATCCTATATTTAAATTTTTAATTGTATATTATAAATCATTTTAAGTACTTTCAATTTGTTTTTAGAAATTTATCTACTATTTTTATAAATTAAAAGGGAAAAGTGGCTATTTAAATTTTAGCCCAAATTGGGTTTCAATTATAACCCAAATCAGGCCCGAATTACCTCAGCCCAATTCTAATTAAACCCCGACCCAATTTCAATTAAACCGACCCAAACTCGGATCCCTACCTACCCTCTTTAATCCAGGTCGTTGATCATTCAGATCAACAGCCAGCATTCACCCTTTCCATTTTTAACCCTGAACGACCCCTAAACCTAAATCATTTCTCACCACCCGCCACCTCTGAATCCCTTTCCCTCTCAATTCTCTCTGCAACCTCATATGAACCCTAACCGCCGCCACCTAATTCCACCCTAATCCACCTTAATCCCCACCTAATCCATGGTCTCATATGGCCGTTTGATGTGTATACCGGCCTCCTGGATCTCATGGTGGCCTATTTGTGCGATTTCATGGCCTCTGGCCCAGCCCTTGCTCATCATCCATTCATGGCCTTTCTCCGGCCATCCATGTTCTTTCTCCGACCATCCGTGGCCGTTCAAGTCAGATCTTTGACTTTTCTTGCTAGATCGGTAACTTTCTACGTCTTTCTCACCTTTTTTGGGGTTTCTGAAACCCTAGCTCTAAGACCTTTCAATTTTCTTTCAGATCTGTATTAGATCTGTGCTTATTATGAACATCTTAAGTGTTTTTCAAAAGATTCTCCGATTTCATTCAAAGTGACTCTTCATTTTTCAACGATTAGGGTTTCTCTTAACTTCTCTTCAAAGACCGCTTCACTGATTTTTGGTGTTGTTTCATGATTTCACTATGTTCAAACAACTTGTTTATGCTTTCCTTCTATTTGATTTAGCATGTTGAAAACCCTAGGTCATTTGGTCTTATCCGAGGTATAAAACTGTCCTTGTTTATTTGAGTGTATACTTGTTCGATTAAGTTCTTTTCCTTGTTTGACTTATCTGATTCTGAGTTCCTATCATCTCTTGAGCTTACTATTCTTAAAGCCCTAATTTCTTAAAAGGTTGTGACTCTCTTTACCTGTTACTATGCTCTCTTCACTTTTGATTCTGCGTAACTACTTGACTTTGTTGACTACCGTGCTTCGAGTAGATCTCTTTTACTACTGAATCCTAGCTTATTCCTGCTACTACTATATGTTTTGTGTTGCTTCTTTGTGCCAACATGTTTGACTCTGCATGCCTGTTCATTCCTTGCTATTTATATGTTGAGGTGCAGAATCTTGACCCTTTCTTGATTGATTCTGGATCCTTCAATGTCGTGACTGATTACAAAAGGTTTTCTTATGAATCCTAATTGTCTTCGTTTGTTTAAAATAATTGATTCCCCTCCTTTAATTATTGTGGAATCTTACCTTGCTGAATCATTTCCCAAAACTAAGCATGTTTTGTACTTATACTTGATTATTTACTTCAGGCTTTTACTGCCCCCTTATATGGCAATAATCAATCTGTCCCAAACTTATTTCTTTCCTTAATTAAAACCTTTTAGTATCCGCTAAGCAGTGATTCCTTAATTAACGAAAATCACTTGTGTTAATTGATTCCGATTGTGATTATTTCCATGTTTGTGTTAGGACTTTACTTATTACCTTAATTTCTACTCGTTTTCAAAACTATAAATACCCTACCCTCTCTTCTTTTAAAGGGAGGAACAATTTAAGTTCAGAGCTTACGCTTAAACTCAAAAACTCTCTCTTTCTTTATTGCTACTTGTGCTATTGCTTTGTCTAGCCAGCTGAAAGCCAAGGCTAGACCGTGGAATCTTGCTTACTTTTCCTTACTGCACTTTGCTTCTCTACTGGTATGTCCTAGTTAATTTTTTAAGTCTCAACAACAATATTTTTCTTTAAGTTGCTTCAGTTCCTCATTCTTGTCTACCTCTGCTTATGTTTCTGCAGTCAAGTTATGTTACTAGCATGCTGTCGTATGTTCCCTCTCCCTTTTAAATTAATGCTTACTTATATGTGTACTCTATCAGTCGTTTGCTATGCACTTGCTAACTTATGAATCCCAAAGCCCCATATCCCCTATATGTGTTTGTGTTCCTTTGGATGGTTTGTGTCCATGCCAGCATCAGCTATTGCTGTGCTTGCCCAAATAAGACCCCTGCTGGGGTTATACAATTAATCCCATAATCCCTTGCCCCTTTGAATGATTTCTGATTCTGTTTCACTACTACAACTGTTTTCAAATCACCCTTTACTACTTACTATTTCCAACTCAGTTTCAACAAATCTCTGTTCTGCACTTCTACTATACTCTTAGAACTTAGGTTCTGCCCTTCTTGTGTGAGCCTTGCCTTGGGACCCTGGAGTTCCCTCTGATCTTGGACACATAAGGGCTGGCCCTTCCATACTGCACTCCTTCTATTTGGTTATGTAAACCTGGGTATGAGCACTGCCTGGGATCCTCTGAGATCCTTAGGAAACTTTGACACACTCAGGTATGAGAAAGGCTTTGAAACGTTGGCATTGAAGTGTTTAATTATATAACTCAGATAGGAAGTAAAGATCAGGCTTCTTTTGGTTGTAATTTCTTATTTTTGCACTTCCTTTGTAATTCAATCATTTGGGCCATAATAATTTGTAAACAATATCGGGAGATTAGTGAAAAGGGTGGGTAGTTGGACATTGTGGGTGGATTGGGTAGATAACATGCGTATAGGGTCTATTTGCTTCAAGTCTGGTCTGTTACATAACATGCCTATAGGATCCGTGCTTTGTTTAAAATAAATTCTGCATGCTTCACTTTCACACAACTAGAAATCATGTCTATAGGACATAAGTGGCTTTAATAATGGGTAACATGCCTATAGGTTAAAAATCAGCTCTATAATTAGATATCACACCTATAGGATGTAAAGTAATTGAAGCTCAAGTTTCGATACAGCATGTATCCAAATTCGATTCCTTTAGGAATCACACCAGTAAGTCCCAAGCCAGCTTTCACACACCTAGATACCATGCCTATATGATCTAAATAGCTATAATAGAAATCGTGCCTGTAGAATTTAAAATAATTTAGTTGGAAAAGCTGTCTAGTTCATGTTATTATTCTGAATTGGATTAATTTTGTAATCTGCCGCTTCTTTAATAAGTTTCTCAAACACTGCCTCGACTGAATACCGTTAGAAAGCATGTCTATAGGATCTCAAGTAGTCTGCTTAAAATTAATCAATGCTCTACTGCATTCCTAATCAATATAGATATTGTGCTCATAGGATATCATTATTACACCTAGGCAAGCCTTAGGTAACTACTTGAATAAAACTGGAACTGCCTTCGTTAATTATCACCTGCTACAAACAACAGGCAGGCCTGATTCGGACTTCTTGTCTGTGCTATATAATGAATCTGGTTCTGACTCAAATCCCCTGCTTTAGGACTTAAAAAATTCAGACTTTAACTGTGTTTGAGTCGTGCTATTTATATGCATTATTTGCGGAGGTTTATATGAGCCTTCTAATTGCTTACATGTTTCCTCTTTAAATGCAGTCCTACGTGTTTTTGTATGTCGCCTTAGTCTTTTTACCTTTAAACCTAAGAGTCAGCTTAAAATCCTCCCTCTTGTAGGAATAGTAGTCCTAAAATTCCATCGGGACTGATAGGAATGGGACGGGTAATAGCACGCAATTGAGGTCGAGACCAATCCGCGCTTTAATACCTTTACGTAGTAGGAAGGATAGATATGGATATGATGACCGGTGCGCTAATACCACGTGTAGCCCCTCTTTTGAGGAGTGATTACCAGGTATTGCATTGATGTGATCCATATTATAAACAAACCTATGTCTTCTTTACATTCATCAGCATGCTTAGATTACAACTATTTTCGAAACCCTGCTTTATTTAATCATTTTTAAACACTTGTGTATGTAAAATCCCCTAGTTTTTGAGCCTTTTCTGTTTACTTGTTAATTGCACAAATTCACAAAACAATCTGGCCGGGAACCGCACTAGTGGATCCTGAGGGGTGCCTAACACCATCCCTTTGGGATAATTTCAAGCCCTTACCCAATCTCTGGTTATCAAACATAGTTGTAGTTGAACCCCATAGGTGCCCTAACTCACCTTAAAATCGTTAGGTGGCGACTCTTCAAAATTTTAAAACCTCTTTCTCAAAAGGAAAGAGTTGTCCCAACAAAATGTCATAAACCCGATTTTGCGAGAAAAAGGGGGCGCGACAGCCGTGGTCGAGAATTTCTCCTCGAGGGTCGATGATACTCAACCCCACTATAGCATTGATCATGATAAGTTATAGAAATGGAAGGTTCCCAAGACACGCAGCTAGGACTGACACGGCCTGGCAGGCTACTCTTAACCCAAATCAGGGCGTCAGTGAGCCGTCCCATCGCCATACCTGTGTAACTAGTATATTTTTGTACTATACGGGGATTTTCCTACTATATAAAGGGGATCCCTGCCATATGTAAGGGTCTGTTGCTCCAATTACTCTACACAAAATATAGGAGAACATTCTCTTATCTCTATAACATACTATCTCGATATCGTTGCCTTTGTTATTATCTTCATGCTTGTTCTTCATTTATTGCTTACCATTGGCTATAAAGAGCCTTCTTTGATTGTTTCATAACTGTTAGCCCTTCCCCGATTACCCTTAATAGCTCGAGCCCGAGCCCAGGGATCGACCTCGAGACTCTGTACCGGTTGGCCTGGGGCCCCGATTGGCTAGCTCATCGGTTTGATTATAACTCTATTTTAGCTCGCATCTCGTATCTAACTTCATACATATAGCATCATCTGCTTTAACAACTAGCATAAAAATAGATCACGTATTATTAGAGCCCCATCAACAAATTTAATTGTTATTACCATTTTCACGGTAAACAGTTTGGCACCCACCGTGGGGCTAATAATAATAGTGATTATTTTCTTGCTGGTTTCATCACATAACGCAAGTTATCTTTCATAATTTTTCTTGTCCAAGATCATCGGTTTCAGGTTAAAATGTCTGATTCAGTAAACAACAATATTGAGAACCACATAGAAAATGGTGTGGCTGTTCCAGGTGTTGGTGAGCCGCCAAAAAATCATGAGAATGCGCGAGGACCGATCCCGGTGGACGAAATCTCATGCGACGCTCAACACGTCGAGATAAGCTCCAACACTAACAGGAGCATACACCAAGGCAACCAACAGGAAGCCCAAAAAATCCTGGCTCGGGAAGAACGGGAAGTTAGCCTTCATGTTATTTTTGAAATATTGCAGGCACAGCAGCTGGATATTGCTCAGTTGCAAAGTCACCAGACAACTCCTAGCCTGGTAGCACCGGGGACAGCTCCCCCGGCCGAACAGATACCGGAGAGGTCAAGCAATAATGGGTCGATAGCCGATACCGCCATTATAAAAATGCTCGAGGGCCTCACCAAAAAGGATCGAATCGGACGAGAAAATGATAGTAGCCAACGACAAGAAGGTCGAGACCTACAACTCCAGGGTCGACCAAATCCCAAGCGCACCCCCGGATCTGAATGGTGTGGATTCAAAAAAGTTCGTGCAAAGGCCGTTCCCTGAGGAAGTGGCTCCGAAACCCATTACAAAGGAGTTCAGAATGCCTGAACTCCCAAAATACAACGGGACCTCAGATCCCAATGAGCACGTTACTGCCTACACGTGCGCAGTGAAGGGCAACGACATAAAAGACGACGAGATCGAGTCCGTCTTACTAAAGAGGTTTGGGGAGAAACTCTCGATAGGGGCCATGATGTGGTATCACAACCTAGCTCCCAACTCCATAAACTCATTTGCCATGCTGGTAGACTTCTTCATAAAGGCACATGCCGGTGCCATCAAAGTAGCAACGAGTAAATCTGACATGTTTAAGATCAAGCAAAGGGAGAACGATATGTTGCGAGAATTGGTATCTTGCTTCCCAACGGAGCGATTGGAACTACCTACTGTCTCTGACGACTGGGCAGTGCAAGACTTCACTCAAGGCCTGAATGAGCGGAGCTTAGTGGCCTCGAGGCAGCTGAAAGAGAATCAGATTGAGTATCTCGCCGTGACCTGGTCGGACGTCCACAACCGGTACCAGTCAAAGATCAGGGTCGAGGATGATCAATTGGGATCCCGCTCGGGATCAGTGTACCCAAGAAGGTTCTTAGCAAAGGAGCCGAAGCCAAACAAAGAAAGGTATCAACCATACACCGAAGACAGGAGAAATGCCCCGAGGCGCAACCCACCTCGCAACGATCGATTGGTCAACCGAGGATAGAATCCTTGGGGACTCATTAACAGAACTGGATTCGATGGAAACACGGGGCCAACAGGGGCACCGTGCTTATCAGAATACAACTTCAAGGTCGATATGTCGGACATCGTATTTGCCATCAGCAAAATCAGGGAAGCCAAATGGCCAGGCCTTTACAGTCGGATCCTTCACAAAGGAACTATAACTTAGTATGCAATTTCCACAACACGCATGGACACAGGACCGAAGATTGCCACCAGCTCGGAGAGGAAGTAGCCAGGATACTCAATAAAGGTCACCTCCGAGAATTCTTAAGCGACCGGGCCAGAAATCAGTTCCGGGAAAGAGAGGCAGCCAAAAAGAACAAAGCAAACGGACCACAACATGTTATCCACATGATCTTGGGAGGCGTCGACGATCCCCAGGAGCCCGTGATGAGAAACACAAAAATATCCATCACTAGAAAAAAGTAAACTCGGGGGTACATACCAAAGGATGCCCTCACGTTCAGCAAGAGGACTCCGTTTCCTTGTCTCAACCTCATAATGACGCACTGGTAATCTCTTTCTTTGTGAATACATTTCAAATAAAACGTGTACTCGTGGATCCAGGTAGCTCGGCCAACATTATCTGGTCGAGAATAATAGAGCAGCTCGGACTGCTAGACCAAATTGTGCCCGTCACTTGAGTTCTCAACGGATTCAACATGGCAAGTGAAACAATGAAAGGAGAAATCACCTTCCTAGTCAGCGTGGTCGGCATGACCCAAAATGTTAAATTTCATGTCATAGAAGGGACATGAGGTACAATGCCTTGTTCGGACGGCCGTGGATGCACTGCATGAGAGCAGTGTCGTCCACCCTACACCAAATGATGAAATTCCCAACAAAAGACGGGATTACAACCGTCTACGGAGCGGCAAGAGAAATGATCGCTGTGCATGACGTGGCACCGACACCAGTATCTCCACTCTCGAAAGAGCAAGCAAACTACATCATCGGCTAAACCCGATTAAACATAGCAAAGGACCGTACTGCGTCTTTATTACCAGACCTCGAAACATCGGCAGCGCATCCCACACTAAGGTATAACCATCTCCCTTTTTATTTTATATTTCACAACTAACCCTCGTGCAGGCACCCGATTGAAACAACCAGAGCTCTTCCCAACACAAAGGCCTTAGGTTTCGAAAGCATGCGTTGTACTCTTTTGCTTCGACCGGGTTTCATCCCAAGAAGGGTTTTATCGTCAAGGTTTTTAACAAGGAAACATCTATATGGTACCTAAGGAAGATCCAAACAAATGTCTGAGGCTTCTTTTGCAATCAACCTCGAACACTGGAGGGCATCCCCCGGAGGATCATGCCCTCAAAAAAGCCAAAAATACGCTAAATGGGGCCTTCATAGGAAAATGATGTACCGGCCAAATGGTCAAATGAGCCGTGCCCGTATAGCTGTGCCCCCGATGGTGGAGACACATGTACTTGTATCAAGTAATCGAAGAATACCTTTATCCAAGCATCCCATACTCCAAAAGAAACTTTGCATTTTTGCAAGAACAATTCCTCCATCAAAATGTCCCGAGCACCCGGGGACCGGCGTCGACAATTCAGCACCTGAGCGACCTCCGGGTCAGGACTCCAAACTCATAAGCCCTCAACGAGGCAACATGAAAATAACGAAACATCTCCAAGGCCGAAAGTGCCCCAAATACTCGGGGACTGGCATCAAAATCTCAAGATGCACGACCTCAGGGTCGGGATCTCAAAATTTGTAAGCCTTCAATGATGCAATACGAAATATACAAGTGACGGCTTCCGAGCCATAGTACCCTCGATGACTCGGGGACTGTCGCCAATCGCCATTCATTAAAAAACCCGAAGCCATAAGAAACCGAGTAGGAAGACTCGGTCTCGTAAGACCTATATAAGGCAACTACAATATCTGTAAGACCTCAAGCAAAGCATGAATCACACTTGTACCGAGTATCGACAAAACTGTAAGACCTCCAGCAAGGCATGAATCATACTTGTACCAAGTATCAACAAAATTGTAAGACCTTAAAGGCATGAAAATTTTGTAAGACCTTACTAGAGGCATAAACTCGGTCTCGAAGTTTAGGTTATATATCGAACTTGTAAGACCCCTGAAAAGGCATACCCTCGATATAAACATCTAAGCTACGACACTCGGGACCAAAAATGGCTCCGGACAAACACAAATGACTATGGTCAAACGGCTGTACCAGCCAAACTAACGCGACTCGGGGACGCCCTACCGTCGCTGCAAAATCATAAGTCATTACTTCGAATCTACTTCGAAAAGAACCTGTTAAACAGGCTACCCTCGACATAGGCAAAAAGAGGTTCGACCATGTCAGCTCCAAATCACAGGCTTCGAGCTACTCAGCCTCCGAGCCAAACTTCCCGGGGTGCTCGAACATCACCCCAAACAACTTAAAATCGAGGTTCTTCTCGAATCGACGACGGTTTAGGCAAAATCATTTCAAAAGTCCTTAACGAGGGGAAAATAAAGCCAATAAAAGGTCGCTTCAACCAAAAACGTAAGAGGCATTGTCGCTAGCTTACATTAAAAGGTCGCTTCGACCCAAAGCGTAAGAGCCATTGTCGCCAGCTCATACAAACAAGGAAACTTGAGGGTCAAATGAGCTCGAGTCGTAACCCGATTCGGAGGCAGAACCCAAAATAGTTAACTACACATGCCTTAGGGCAAAGCGTAAGAGCCATTGTCGCCACCCTAACGAGCCTCAGGGCCACACACATAAAGATCATTTCGATCAAAAGCGTAAGAGCCATTATCGCCAGCCCATGCAAACATAGAAGCTTGAGGACTAAACGAGCTCGAGTCGAAACCTGACCCGGAGACTAAAACAAAAGCAATTGAGCAAAAGCATAAGAGCTCAAACGCCAGCTTATACTAAAAATCACATCGATCGAGCGCATAAGGGCCCCTAGGCCAGCATAATGAGCCCCAGGACCATATCATGAATCAATGGATTCTCACCGACTCTAAGACCACTTCGCCTGGCGAAATGCACAGAAAGGGGTGTAGAAGAAGTAAAGCCATAAATTTTTTCATTTATACACATACGCGAAAAGGCACATTCTCCATCTACAAACATGCTCTGGAAATTCTACGTACAAGTGGCAAAATCTACGGTCCGGGCATCGACGATCTTAGCCCTGACCTTCGAAAGCTTGGATTCGAGCTTCGCAATCATATCCGCTTGAACTAAAGCATTATCACGAGCTAAGCGGAGTTGAACCTCGAAGGCAAGAACTTTAGCCAAGGCATTCTTCTCCTCTGAAGCCTGAGCCTCCGCCCGAGCTTTTAGCTCGTCATAGTTGTTCTTGACTCGATCAGCTTCGTTCCGAAGATGCTCCAGGGCCTCCGTCTTTTTCTGCAACTGGGATAAACGAAGTGTTAGCCTCATAAGCTAAACGACAAAATGCGTACGCACCCGGGATGGAGGATTACCTGCTCCATCAAGTAGCTCTAGTAATTCGAGCTCCGACACGCCTCATACCGCAAGTGTGCCAGCTCGACTTCCTTTTCTCGCAAAGGAGCCAAAGGGATCTAATCTCATCCAGAGCTTTTCGGAGCCTAGCTCCATGACGAAGCAGCTCAGACCTAAGCCTGTCAAAGGCCTGCAGAAGAAAACTTGATAAGGAAAGAAGGATGCGGGATTCAAAAGGCCAGTGTCGAAACTCACCGCGAATTGAAGCCGACGGACTTCCTCGAAGGCCGAGGGAAAATCTGTTAGTCTAGTCCCGCTTGCCCTGGAAGAAGCATCTCCGGTCTAGGCACGATCGCTCGGAGAAACCACCTTTCCAGAACCAGGAACTTTGGGCGCGGCAGGATCAGATGTTGTTTTCGTCTCGAAATTCCAGCCCCGTTTCGCCTTACTCTGAGCGCCATCGCCCTGCAAATGCGTATCCTGCTTATTTCTGCTATTCTTTAGCCCGGGAGCTGGCAACCCCTCTCCCTCTCTAGAGGAGCACGGCCTCGCCTCAGGAGACTCTCCGATACCTACGGCAGCAAGATTAATATGCAGAAAGGGAAAATGCCTCTACAAATGAACAAAGGATAGGTAAAAAAGTAGTGCAAACACATACCGTGATGTTTTTCTTCCCATCTGCCCAGGGACACAACTCACCACCTACGATCGTCACAAGCCGAGTGGGTCGCCAACTTCCGGACACAACCAGGCAGATCAAGAACGTTGACCGACGCCCATGAAACCACTACAGAAAAGGAAAAAACATGGTAACAAAACTTGTCTTTGCCATAAACAAATCTGAGAAGGCACGGGATGTGCCAGTTACGTGCGTAGTTCCATTCCTCGGGGAATGGTATAAGTTCCATAGGGATAACGTCAGCCGTCCGAACCTGGACGAACCGACTCATCCACCCCCGATCTCCATCTTCTTCATCGTCGACGACGATGGGCGTGATCGACCGACACCGCAAGGTTAACAAACCTTGATGGTGAAAAGGCCGATATAGCCCAATGAGATGATTGAGCGTAAATTCAAGCCCCGCCTTCTCCGCAAAGAACCTAATCATCAACACTACTCGCCAAAACTATGGATGTAACTGCGCCAAGGTAACCCGATACTTCAAACAAAAGTCGATCACAACCCTATCGAGGGGGCCCAGTGTGAAAGGATACGTGTACACGTTCAGGAATCCATCAACATGATTCGAGATGCCCTCATCCGGAGAAAGAGTCTGTAACACTAGTCTCTCCCCCCATCCGCAGTCTCTCCTCACTAACTCAAGGTGCCCTTCTCCTATCGAAGAAATAATCTTCGAGGAAGACTCTCTTTGATCCTAAGCATCGAGAGCAGAACTCTCCCCTCTCTGCCGAATAGGCCCCGATGTAACAGTCATGGCTATGGCGAGATTAGAAGAATTGAAGCAGTAACCTGCACAAATACTTTAGCGCTAAAGGTAATGGAGGACTCAATGCCGAAACGAGAGGATAACTATCTAAAATGGGGAGACCCCTAAAGGAGCGGAAGCGACCCTATATATATATATATATATATATATATATATATATATATATATATATATATATATATATATATATATATATAAAAATAGCATCGTCGCGAACCCCGAGGTGGACCCGACCTCGAGGATCTCCAACAAAAAGAAGCCAGGCTTTGAGAGGCCAACGACATCATCTCCAATCCCGAGGTGGTACCCGACCTCGAGGATTTGCATAAAAAAGAAGCCAGGCTTTAATAAGCCAACAACATCATCTCCAGTTTCGAGCTGGTACCCAACCCCAAGGACCTCCATAAAAAAGAAGTTATACTCCAGGAAGCATTTAGTACCGTTGCAGGATTCAAGATGGCACCTTGTCTCGAAGGCTCCTCTCAAGAAGAAAAATAAGCACTTCAAGCTCCGACCATAAGGGTTCGACATTCAGGATATCGCATAAATCTAGGTGCCCAAAGCTAACCCTCACTCAGAGACCGCTCTCGAAGATTTCATGGCCCGAGGTATTATGTTCATATGACCCAAGGTAAAGGTCCCGATGGCCCGAGCCTCTCAGACCAATTCAAGCTTGGCCTGAGGAACAACAGAGGGTTCCGAGAGGTGCCATTTTTATCGACTGAAGGCCAGAAAAAATACTCGCACCCGAGTTAGATATCGATGATAGTCAACGGAAGCATACATTCGAAGTCTCCATAAACGTAAACAAATATGGCAAGGATCAAAGTTTAAAGTCGAGAAAATATCTTTATATTCATAAACATTTGGTTACAACAACCCATAAAGGATCCTTACATAAGATTACAAAGCCCACAAGGGGTCCTTACACAGAAACAAAGAAGCAAAAGGGTACACGCCCATAGTAAAAGCCTAAAAACCTAGTCTACTCTCGAAGGTTCATCTCCGGTAGCAGCATCCCCGAATGGTGGCTCCTCGAACTTGCATCCTCGAAGGTGATACCTTCGACTGCCACCTCCTCTAGGTTCCCAGCTCGATCCCGCTGAATAATATCTCCGAGGGAGAAGATGAAGAAGAGGAAAGGGCGAGGATGCAGAAGAGGCAGAAAAAAGGACATAGCCCACCAAAGCAAAAAGTTGAAGATTCAGCGGGCATCAGCCTCAGCGCCCTGTTGTGCCATTTTATCCCTTGGGAAAAATCCAAGGAATGAAGTGCTACACCAAGCCAGGGTAGGAGAGTGAGCAGCGGTGTATAGTCTGAACGCTCTCCCGAGCAGCGGTGTAGAGTCCAAACCTCCTTCTAGGTCGGAATAAGTCAGCCTACCCTGTTTCATCACCTCAAGCCAATAACGACAACAGTAACAGGCATAACAACAACAACAATAGCGACAAGACAGTATGATCTCGCTCGACAAGGGGAAGCTCAAGCAGAAGGCCATTACACAGCTGATGGATATGCTGCCATACAACCTTGGAGCTAGGAACCCCGAACATGATGGTCAAAATGGAGGAAGATTGTGAGAAGAAAGGGATGAATGAATGGCGAAAGGCACTTGGACAAAGAGATAGTGCCAAAATGCCCCCATTTATAGGGTGTGATAACACGGCCATCAATGCTTGTGAAGGACGTATCGGCAAGCGCAATCAATGCACCATTGAAAAATGAGTCGACGACGATATTATGGCCTTGAAGATTGTGATCGGCAGCACATTGAATGACACTGAAAAGACAAGTCTATGGGGATGCCCCGTTTATCGTGAAGGTTGGCGTCATAAGTATGATGTCGTCAATATCAAGTCATCACGGGAAGTTCGAAGAATGGGGCGTCAAGGTCATTTCTCATTATTCCTCTTTAAGAAACGCGGGGACTATCTGTATACGGCAAAATCGAAGGGTCCAATTTCTGGCCATTAAGGTACTTCGAAAGATCACCTCGAAGGCCCGAGGTTGTAGAACCGGTTCGAAGTCTCGAGGCCGTGGCCGAGTATTTCTCCTCGAGGGTCGATGTTACTCGTCCCCACGATAGCATTGATCATGATAAGTTATAGAAATGGAAGGTTCCAAGGACACGCAGCTAGGGCTGACACAGCCTAGCAGGCTACTCTGAACCCAAATCAGGGCGTCAGTCAGCCGTCCCATCGCCATACCTGTGTAACTAGTATATTTTTGTACTATACGGGTATTTCCCTCCTATATAGAGGGTATCCCTGCCATTATGTAAGGGTCTGTTGCTCCAATTACTCTACACAAAATATAGAAGAACATTCTCTTTTCTCTCTTACCTACTATCTCGATATTGTTGCCTTTGTTATTATCTTCATACTTGTTCTTCATTTATTGCTTATCATTGGCTATAATGAGCCTTCTCTGATTGTTTTATAACTATTAGCCCTTCCCCGATTACCCTGAATAGCTCGAGCCTGAGCCTAGGGATCGAACTCGAGACCCTGTACCCGTCGGCTCGAGGCCCCGATTGGCTAGCTCATCGGTTTGATTATAACTCTATTTTAGCTTGCATCTCGTATCTAACTTCATACATATAGCATCATCTGCTTAAATAACTAGCACAAAAATAGATCACGTACTTTTAGAGTCCCATCAACAAATTTAATTGTTATTACCATTTTCACGGCAAACAACTATTGCACAATCACTAAACATTCTAAGTCTGAACTCGTATTACAACATGAAATCTACTTCACTTCCCAACTAGACAACATGAAAAGGTCCTTCAGCACACCTACATCTCGGGGCTACACATCAAATCAAGATTGAAATCAAGCACCAAATAGTTATTTCTACCCCCACGCAAACTCTTCTTTCCACATTCGAACAATCTGAACACATCTCGCAATCAAATCATATTCATCACGTAGCCATCCAGCCACAATTCCCACCAATAAGGACACGACCAGACATATATGTCCCAAATGCACGTGCCCACACAATCAACAGCTTAGTGCTCAAGCTATAGGCAAAGCCCGGCCTCAAGTCCTCCAGACTAGCCAAATATCAACACACAGAAATCACATCTCGCCCTTCGATCAGGGACTCACAAGCCTTCGATGCACAACTGATATCGAGCGCTTATGCGGGCATACGAACACGTGGATGGAATTTCAAGAGTTACATTTCAAGCTGAATTAATGACGTACGATAAGAGTTCAAGAATGTGGGAATTCCTAATGGTTCTGCAGCCTATCGAAGATAAGTACAGACGTCTCTGTACCGATCCGTGAGACTTTACTAAACGTGCTCGTGACTCGTGAGACCTATGTAACCTAGGCTCTGATACCAACTTGTCACGATCCTAAAATCGACCCAGTCGTGATGGCGCCTATCATGAAACTAGGCTAGCCGATAGGATTCCCAAATCAAACCATTATTCTATAAAAGTCATTTTAAGCCATTAATTAACAAGAAATCTCATAGTATAAGTCTAAATTAACCAGTGTTTTACGAAATAAATACACAAGCCCGACATCGGGGTGTCACAAGTCACGAGCAACTACAAGATCCGACTGAGTACAAGAAGGGCTATCATAGTCCGGAAATGCAATTACTAGGAACATTTCATGTAAAGTAAGAAGGAGAAGTACAGAGCTGGGAACGCCAAGCAGCTACCTTGCCAACTCCGAAGACCTGCTGAAAGAGCAACCAATGCTCACTATCACGACCCGCAACTCCTGGATCTGCACACAAGGTGCAGGGAGTAATGTGAGTATGCCAACTCAGTAAGTAATAAAAGTAAATAAAGACTAAGTAGTAAGAAAACGCGTAACCCACGTCATAACACTACTACAAAACAATATATGTCCAAAACAGTACATAAATCGTATATCTCGTAAAAACAGACTCAGTTTCAGTAAAACTTCATTTAAAACTTCTTTCAATAGTTCCAAAGAGTGATAAAAAAAGTGAGTAAAAATTATAGAAAACGTAAACAGCCCCTCAGGAAAAAATATGTACCATAAACCGCCCCTCGAGCATAATATCAACAGAACCAGCCCCTCAGTCTACCTCACAATCACTCGTAATCAGCCTTTCGGGCATAACATGAATCAAGAACCGCCACTCGGGCCAAACAGGGATCAAGAACAGCCCCTCGGGCAACAACATGAATCAACAATAGCCGCTAGGGAAACAATATGAATCAACAACAGACCCTCGGGCTACATCACATCACTCACACTGGGTACTCGCGCTCACATGGAGTGTACAGACTCCGGTGGGGCTCCTACAGCCCAAGCGATATAACAAGCCATCTCGTGGCATAATCAAATAGGCCCTTGACCTCATAACAATCACAAGCCACTTCATGGCATAAATCAATCAGGCCCTCGGCCTCACAATATCATGAATCAGTAACAACCTGCTGCAGCGTGCAACACGAACCCACAATATCCTCAAAACACAGGCCCTCGACCTCACTCTGTCAGAAATCCCTCAAGCCACTCAGGCAACAGTAAAACATGATGCTCAGCCCAAAATATTATTTAAAATATATAAACGGAGTAAATATGGCTGAGTTATGAAAATAGTAAAGTACAACATGACTGAGCACATATATTAAGTCAAAACAGTGAGGAATAATAGTAAAAAGCCCCTAAGGGTCCAAAACAGTTGGCACGCGGCCAAAATATGGCATTCAGCCCATAACATAGTAATACTTTCCAAAACACAATGATATCAAACAGTTTTCAATCAAATACATGACTCAAGAGTCGTACGGGACGGACCAAGTCAAAATCCCAACGGTGCACGACCCCACGCTCGTCATCTATCTGTGCGTCACCTGAATGTAGCACAACGATGTGAAATCTGGGGTTTCATACCCTTAGGACTACATTTACAATCATTACTTACCTTAACCGGATGAAATTCTACTCTGCAATGCCCTTGCCTCTCAAATTGGCCTCCGATGCTCCGAATATAGCCACAACAATTCAATACAATCAACACGTGCTAAAGGAATCAATCCCATAAGAAAATGCTAAGTTTAGGACCAGAAGTCAAAAAGTCAACTCAGAAGTTGGGCCCAGGCCCACATCTCGCAATCCGATCAAATTCCCAAAATCCGATAACCCATTAAATTAGGAGACTATCCATACTAGTTTCACTCAATTCCGTCTTCGAACCGGCTTTCAATTCTCAAAAATTCATTTTATGAAGTTCCACAATTTTTCCCAAATTTTTATCCCAAATCTCTACTTCAATGATGTATCTTACGTTATAATCATGTATTTTAGACAAAATTGAGTTAGAATCACTTACCCCGATGGTTTTCTTGAAAATCCCTCAAAAAATTGCGAAAGCCCGAGCTCTTTAGGTCAAAATATCAAAATAAAACCCCAAATCTCATATTTATAGTGCACCTCTCATATTCCAGTCACCTGACTGCGGTAAAACCACCGCTGCCGCGGTAAAACCACAGCTGACCGGGCTTCTGGTGGCTGCAAAGATAGGCCTTAGAATTTTGGTCATATCTTTCTCTACATATTTCCAAATTATTATTTCTTTTGCTTTCTGGAAACTAGACGCGCAGGGATACAACTTTCGTTTTAGAATCATTTAAAAATTCCTTGTACATCAAAAGATATAGGCTTCCGAAGTGGGACCAACGAACCTGCGCATTCTCCCTTGGACCGCCTCAGCGCTCCCTTTTCTGCCTCAGTGGTAAAACCTCCGCCTCAGTGGTAAAACATCCGCCTCATGGTATAACCTCCGCCCCAGCAGTAGATTTAAGCACCGAAACCATTGCCTGAGTTCCGGTGATGCCCGGACTCCCTCAAAACTCACCCGAAACACACCCGAGGCCCTCGGGACCTCAACCCAAACTTACCAACACTTCCCATAACATCCTTAACACATAGTTGGGCCTTCAAATCACTCAAAACAACAGCAAAGCACCAAATCAACTTCGGATTAAAGCTTAAGAACTTAGGAACTTTTAAATTCCGCAAACATCGTCGAAAACTATCAAATCTCCTCCGAATGACCTGAAATTTTGCACACATGCCCCAAATGACACAACGGACTTACTCAAATTTCAAAAATTCTATTCTAACCCCGATATCAAATTTCCACTGCCGACCGGAAATGCCGAATTTCCAATTTCGCCAATTCAAGTCTAAATCTACCACGGACCTCCAAATTCCATTCCGGATGCGCTCCTAAGTCCAAATTCACCTAACGGAGCTAACAAAGTCATCAAAATTCAAATCCGAGGTCAAATACTAAAAAGTCAAAACTTGGTCAAACCTTTCAAATTTAAAGCTCCAAGCTGAGAATCTTTCTTCCATATCTGTTCTGATTAACCTAAAAACCAAAACCGACGATTTACATATGTCATAATACATCATACGAGGCTAGTCATGCCCGAGAACCTGCAAGTAAAGTGCAGGTGCTCAATTCTAGGGTCGATCTAATTCCGGGCACACCCCCGATCTTGAGGGGTGTAGATTCGAAGAAGTTCATACAAAAGCCATTCCCGCAGGAAACGGCCCCAAAACCCATTCCAAAGATGTTCAGAGTGCCCGATCTTTCAAAATACAACGGAACCTCGGACCCCAACGAGCACGTCACTTCCTACACTTGTGCAATAAAAGGCAACGACCTGAAGGACGACGTGATCGAGTCCGTCCTGCTCAAAAAAATCGGAGAAACACTTACGAAAGGGGCCATGATGTCGTATCATAACCTTGCTCCGAACTCAATAGATTCGTTCGCCATGCTGGCAGATTCCTTCATAAAGGCGCATGCTGGCGCCATCAAGGTAGCTACAAGGAAATCTGACGTCTTCAAAATCAAGCAAAGGGAGAACGAGATGCTGCGAGAGTTCGTATCTCGCTTTTAGATGGAACGAATGGAACTACCACCATTCTCCGATGACTGGGTAGTGGAGGCATTCACTCAAAGTTTAAATGAGCAAAGCTCGGTTCCTTCAAAACAGCTAAAGCAGAACTTACTCGAATATCCCGTTGTGACCTGGTCGGACGTCCACAACCGGTAACCCCAATCAAAGATCAAGGTCGAAAACGACGAACAAGGAGCCCCCTCGGGCTCCGTATATCCTAGCAGGCTTCCGACAAAAGATCCAAATCCAAACAAAGAAAGATACCAACCATACACTGAAGATAGAAGAAATGCCCCGAGGCGCAGCATACCCCGTAACGATAGAAGGCTGGATCGAGGTCAGAACCCTCGGGGACTTGTTAGCAGAGCTGGATTCGATAGGCACACAGGGCCGACGGAGGCACCCCGCCTGTCGGAATACAACATCAACGTCGACATTTCAGACATCGTATTTACCATTAGTAAAATCAAAGACACCAGGTGGCCAAGGCTCGTACAATCAGATCCTTTCAAAGGAACCATAACTTAGTGTGTGAATTTCATAACACACATGGTCACAGGACCGAGGATTGCCGACAACTCAGGGAAGAAGTAGCCCGACTACTCAGTAAAGGTCACCTCCGAGAATTTCTCAGCGACCGAGCCAAAAATTAGTTCCGGGATAAAGAGGCGACCAAGAAAAGTGAAACAGGCGAGCCACAACATGTCATCCACATGATCTTCAGGGGTATCGATGCTCCACAAGAACCTATGGTCAGGAGAACAAAAATTTCCATCACCAGGGAAAAGCGAACTCGAGGATACATACCCGAGGACGCCCTCACGTTCGGTGACGAAGACATTGAGGCTCTATCTCAGTCCCATAACGATGCATTGGTAATTTCTTTTCTTGTAAATAAATTTCAAATTAAGCGTGTGGATGTGGATCTAGGTAGCTCGGCCAACATCATCAGGTCAAGGGTTGTGGAGCAGCTCGGACTGCTCGACCAAATCGTGCCCGCCTCTCGAGTCCTCAACTGGTTCAACATGGGGAGCGAAACAATGAAAGGGAAAATCACCCTCCCAGTCAACGTAGCCGGCACTACCCAAAATGCCAAATTCCATGTCATCGAAGGAGACATGAGATACACCGCCTTGCTTGGTAGGCCGTGGACCCACTGCATGAGAGCAGTACCATCAACCCTTCATCAAATGATTAAGTTCCGGTCAAAAGACGGCATAAAAACCGTATATGGGGAACAACATGCGGTGAGGGAAATATTCGCGGTGCACGACGTAGCACCGACACCTATGCCCCCAACATCAAAAGAGCCAAAGGATAAGTAGACAGTGAAGTAGGAATCACGAGACACATCCTCAGCTATGCTCGAATTAAAAAAAAGGACCGTACCGCACCCCTAAGGTATCGTTTGGAGCATATCGAGGCCCAAAGCGCCATCGCCACTAAGCTATAACCATCTTCCTTTTTTAGTTACATTTCACGCTAACTTGTGTGTAGGTATCCGATCGAAACAGCCAAAGCGCATTCCAACTTAAGGCAGTTTCCAACTTAAAGGCCTTAGGTTCCAAAAGCATACGTTGCACTCTTTTCCTTCGACCGTTTTTACCCCAAGAAATTTTTTACCGGCAACGTTTCTAATGAGGCAACATCCATATGCTACCTAAGGAAGACTCAACAAGTATTCAAGGCTTCTCTTCAAATCAACCTCGAATACTGGGGGCATCCCCCCGGAAGGCACCTACTCGGAGAAGCCAAGAGGTGCTAAATAGGGTCTCGATAGGAATATGATGTACACAGCCAAATGGTCGAACGAAACGTGTCCCTATAGAATAACCAAGCCCTTGACATTGAAGACGTGTATACTTGTACCAATAATCAAAGAATACTTCCCCCTCCATCAATGCATTTCACGTTTCAAAGAAGCTCGGTATTTTTTTACAAAACGGCTCCAGAGCCAAGAAGCATCCCGAACACTCGGGGACTGGCGTCAAAAACTCGAAACCGTATGACCTCCGGGTCGGAGCTTCAAACTCGAAAGACCTCAACGAGGCAACATCAAGTTTATAGAACGACTCCAAATCCATGAAGCATCCCGAACACTCGGGGACTGGCATCAAAAACTCGAAGCCGTATGACCTCCGGGTCGGAACTTCAAACTTGTATGCCCTCAACGAGGCAACATCAAGTTTACAAAACAGCTTCAGATCCAAGAAGTGTCCCGAACACTCGAGGACTGGCATCAAAATCTCAAAGCCGTATGACCTTCGGGTCGGAACTTCAAACTCGTAAGCCCTCAATGAGGCTACATCAAGGTTACGAAATGGCTCCGGAGCCAAGAAGCATCCCGAACTCTCGGGGATTGGCGTCAAGAAAACTTTCAATGTCTCAGGGACTGTCGCCAATTGCCATCCCATCGACTTATCAAAACCCGAGGGGATAAGACCCCATGTGGGCAACATCGGTCTCGTAAGACCTATATAAGGCAACAACAATATCTGTAAGACCTCAAGCAAGGCATGAAATATACTTGTACCAAGTAACCAAAACTGTAAGAACTCAAGCAAGGCATGAACAATACTTGTACCAAGTAACCAAAACTTTAAGAGCTCAAGTAAGGCATGTTCAAATTTATAAGACCTTACAAAAGGCATAAAACAGATCGTAAAGCTAAGGCTATATATCGAACTTGTAAAACCCCTAAAAAGGCATGCCCTCGATATAGATGCTGAAACTACTTCACTCGGGGACTGAAAGGCTCCAGCCAAACACAATGACTACGGTCACAAGGTTGCACCAACCAAAATTACGCGACTCGGGGACACCTGACCATCGCTATAAAATCACAGGCCTTCAATTACTTAGAAAGTACTTCAAAAAGAACCGATTAAACAGGCTACCCTCGACATAGGCAAAGAGCTTCGACCGTGTCAGCTCCAAACTATAGTCTTCAAAACACTCAGCCACCGAGTAAAACCTCCCGAGGTGATCGTTCATCGCCACATAGCGACTCACAATCGAGGTTTTGATCAAACCGTCGAAGAGTCAGGCAAACACAATTTCAAAGTCCTTAACGAGGGAAAAATAATGCCTCCTAGAGGTCACACGGACCCAACGCGTAAGAGCCACTACAGCTAGCCCATAAAAAAGGTCGTATCGACCTAAAGCATAAGAGCCACTGCCGCCAGCCTAAATAAAAGGTCGTACCGACAAAACGCGCAAGAGCCTAAGGGACAGCTTTAGTTTAAAAAACTTAAGGGTCAATGAGCTCGAGTAAAAACCTGACTCGGAGACTGAACCCGAAATAGTTAACTGAATATGCCTAAGAGCAAAAGCATAAGAGCTTAAACGCCGTCTTATAGTAAAGGGTCGTACCGACCAAACACGTAAGAGCCTAAGGGCCAGCCCAACGAGCCCCAGGGCCGTACTATAAACCCAAGGGTTCTTTAACTCGAAGACCAATTCGTCTGGCTAATGACTGACAAACATCGAAGCAAAGGAAAGTGTACGAAAAATGAAACCGCATGGCTTCCTTTTATACATATATGTGAAAAATACAAAGCTCCATTTACAATGTATTTTGAAAGCACTATGCACAAAGTAAGAAAAAGAAGGCCTAATCTATGTCCCCCTCGGGGACTGTGGCCCATCGGCCTCTTCCTCGCTATCTTCGGCATCGGACAAAAGGAACTTAGCATCATATTCGTTCGCCTTGGCCTGCTCTATCTCTTTCGAGAGATCGAAGCCCCGGGTATGGATCTCCTCGAGGCTTTCCCTCCGAAATTTACATCTAACATACTCTTTGTTCCTACTCTCCCGGTCGAGAGCCCTTCTCTGCTCAGCTCGAGCGTCGACGGTGTCTTGCAGAAAGACGGCCTCTTTCTTATTAGCCTTGGTTCGGACCACTTCGGCTTCAGTCCGAGCATCTACAACCTCTGCCTTCATCTTTAAACTTTTAGACTCGAGCCTCGTAATCATGCTCATTCAAACCGGGCTATTTGCACGAACGTTCCAGAATTGCACTTCAAGGGCAGAAGCCTTGGCCAAAACATCCCTCTGGGCTGCAACTTGGGCTTCTAGCTCATTACGCTCACGCTTAACCTGGCCAACTTTGCCCCAAAGTCGTTCCAAGTCCTCCATTTTTCTCTACAACTGAAACAAGAGAATATTAACCTACAAAAGCAGAAGGAGGAGCATACATCGGCTCAAAACAAAGGTTACCCTATTTGTCGAGATAGCCCTCGTAGTTCCGACTTCGATCCACCTCGTACCGCAGGTATACCAGCTCGTCTCCCCTTTTCTTGCAAAAAAGCCTAAGGGATTTCTCCCTATCCAAAGAATTCCGTAGCCTGGCCTCACGGCGAATAAACTCGGACATAAGCTTGTCGAAGGCCTGCGAAAAAGGAGCTAAATAAGAAAGGGAAGACGCTAAACTAAAGAAGCCTATACCGGCTACCAAAGCTTACCATGGAATTATGCCACTGAGCCTCGTCAATAGCCGAGTACATCTACTGGATTGGTTTCTTCGTCCCTACTCCCAATGGGAGCGTGGTCACCCGGTATCTCACTCGCTCCGCTCGGCCCCTGGCATCGAATTCCCCTCGAAGTGCTTTCGGTAGGAGAAGAGGAAGGCGAAAGATGACCCTTATCCCTCGAAGTACCTTCGACGGGAATGGGAGACGGCGGCAAGGGCGGAACTGCTTTTTTAAGAATAGAAGATTCATAGGCTAGAAGCTCGGCCGACTCGTCTCTTTTGAACCTCAGAGCAGGACTCGCCCCACTGCAAGCATCCTCACACCTCGACGATTCCTTCTATTTATTATCAATCCTCGGCCCCGAGGTTGGCAGTCTCTCCTCCCCCCCGAGGGGACACGGCCTCATCTCGGAAAATTCTCCAACACGTGCGTTGGCATAGTCAGTGCGCTATAAAGAAAGTACCTTTCTAAGAAAACACGCCACTATGAACCTACCATGACAATTTGCCTCCCATCTTCCCTTGGACAGGTCTCGCCATTTGCACTTATCATAAGTCGAGCAAGCTTCTAGCTTACGAGACCATTCCGCCAGGTCGGGAACCTTGCTCGGCATCCAAGGGATCTCTACAAAAAGCAAAAAGGAGAACATCTTCACGGAGCTCGCTTCCACTATGGATAAAAACAGTAAATTAACAAGTGTACCACTTATGTGTGAAATTCCATTTCTCAGGAAATGGCAGAAACTCTCCAGGGATAACATCGACTGTTCGTACCCGAACAAATGGACTCATCCACCATCGGTCCTCGTTTTCCTCAGCACTAACGGCAGGGGGCCGGGTGGACCGATGCCGTAGAGTAATCAAGCCTCGATAATGCAAAGGCCGGTATAACCTAATGAGATGACTAAGGGTGAACTCGAGCTCGGCCTTATCTGCAAAATATCTTATCATCAGCACTATCTTCCAAAAGGACAGGTGAGCCTGCACTAAGGTAACCTGATACCACCTACAAAACTCGAGCACGACCCTATCAAGAGGGCCCAGTGTAAAGGGGTACGTATATACATTCAAAAGCCCCTCGACATGGGCCATGACGCTCTCCTCCGAGGAAAGTACCTGCAACACCACTTCTTCTCCCCATCCACAGTCTTTTTTGACTGCCTCGAGTTGCTCCTCCCCTATCGAAGAGATATACCTCGACGCATGCTCCCGGTAGCTCGGAACATTGGGAGGTTTCCCTCTTCAAGACAAAGCATATCGACGATAGCTCGCCGGACGCCTGCGGTGTGCCACCGACCGAGTACGAAGCTAGAATAGAGCCCTCCTCTCCTTGGCAAGCGGATTTGGGTATAGCAGCCATGGTTATGGAGAAACAAAGAAAGGGGAAATGAAAAAGCTTTGAGTTGAAGAAAATTTGGCGCTTGGAAGAAAAACCCTATAAAGAAGGTAGTCGCTTAGTACAACAGTATTTTCAAATGAAGGGAAGGCAAGTACATATATAGAACAGGTGACGACCGTTCACTGCCCTAGAGACCAATGGAGTCTGACCATGTCAGTACCATTTTATGGGAAATGCACCGGTGGGGCCACCTCGATCAACTCATAACCATATCACATAAATGAAACTGTCGCACCAACACTCGGGAGTCATTCGACCCCGAGGGTTTTTGCTATTTGCACGGCATCGACCCTATAAAGACTATAAGACTTATTTTGAGATGGTGCCCGATCTCAATGGCCTCAACTGCTCCAAGTATATGCTCCGAAAACACATGTACAACGGGGGAGCATTTACGAAGTCTTTCCCCTAAGAAATGCTTGCGCAAAAAAGGAGAAAAGATGACATAAGTCTACTCCTCGCTCCCACCGCTCTCGGAACCAACGTCGGAACCCTCATCTGGAGTAGCCAAGAAAGCAGACTCTTCCTTCAAGGTTCGGGCTTCCTCGACCTCGGCTGAGAGATCGGCGCCCTTATCACTCTCTTCTTCGAGAGCCAACCTCCTCGCTTGCGCACGAGCATATGTAACGGCCCGAGTTAGCTTCTGCTCGGCCTTCACTAGCTTCTGCTCGGTCTTCACTAATATCTCTCAAGCTCGTTCGTTCGAAGTGGTGGCATCTTTCTTATACGAGGACGCCTTCTCTTTTGCCTCAGACTTGGCCGATGATAATGTGGCAACCTCCTCCTTGGCACTCTGCTGAAGGCCCCGGGTCGACATCAGCTCCATCCGCATAAGGTCCCTCTCCGAGGCCACGACCCCATTTTGTCCCCTCAAATCGAGGACCTCCGCATCCTTGGAAACCGCCTCCTCCCGGAGCTGCTCCACGAGGGCATTCTTTTGCCTGACCTGCAAGGGAAAGAGAAAGTTGATAAAACATCAAGTTATAAATACAAAGGGCAAGTCCGCAAATACGGTATTACTTGTTCGACAAGGTTATCTTTTTCTCGGCAAATTACATCCAACCTCGCTCGTAGCCCATTCAGCTCCTCCTCTTTTCGGGCATAAGAGGTCTCCAGCTCCTTTAACCCCGAGGTGAGATTCTCGACCTCCTTCCCACGACATATAAGCTCATCTCGCAGCTTAGAGATAGAATGATCAAATATCTTCTTAGCCTACAACAAAACAGAAAAGTCAAAAAAACGAAGAAAAATGCTTGAAACACGAATAGTAAGCATAGAAAGGTATCACCTACCGCTGGAGCCTCTCCACCTTCTCAATAGCATCGGGAGCGTCAAGATCGATGTCTCCGATAGGAAAATCTTGCCCTCGAAAGGCTCCGGGCCCAGACCCTATGGAGTCGTTTGCAATGGGTTTCTCAACAAGGACTCTACCATGTCCGGTCGGAGACTCGAGGACCGCATCAATACCCTCCTCGAGGACCTCCACAATATGGGCTCGAGCCTAGTCGGTCGTTCCCGATTCAGCGGCCTTCGGCCCAGCCGCCTGCTGGGCATCCTTGCCCGACCTCGCCCTTTGTACTAAAAGGTACTCATCATCATCATCGTCATCTTCATCGCCGGTACTGGGACTTGCCCCGGAAGCTGAAGCCGAGACCTTGGCAGCGGCTCGAGGCTTGCGTGATTTGGGCTTCTTGTAAGGCCCTTTGAAAATTTCTACCAAAAAAAAAAGAAAACTCAAAAGCTCATAGTGCCAAATTAGGAATATGTGTTAGAATTTGGACCCTTTATACTGATCTATGCATTAAAAAGTCAAAAATTAAAGTTTTCCAGAAAAGTGCGATTATGCGGTCGAGAATGCGATCGCATATGAGGTATGCGAACCGCATATCCGGCGCAGAGTGATTCAGTGTGTTGGCCTAATTAGAGGTCAACTATGCGGTCAATTATGCGATCGCATAACCAATATGCGGACCGCATAGTCATCGCATAATTTCCTTAGGATTTTGTAAAGGGCAGTTCTGCGGTGCATTATGCGACCGCAAAACGTGTATGCGGACCGCATTCCTGCCGCAGACCCAGACAGTGTGTTCAGTTTTTGGGGAGCATTTTTGCGGTCCATTATGCGGACCGCATGTCAACTTTGCAATCGCAAATGCGATCGCAGACCTGAGTCGGGGCTCCAATTTTCGAAATTTCAAACCCGACCCCCTGTCGTTATATCCTTTGCAATAGCTTATTTTGAGCCTACTTCCTGACACTTTTAGAGAGAGAGAGAGAGAGGTCCAAGAGAGGGAAAGTGCTTCCCATCAAAATTACTCCATGAATCCTTGTTAAATAATTGAAGATAATCAAGTGAGGGACCTAAACCTTCATCCCAAGAGGTAAGACTTCATCACCTCAGCTCTTATTTTTACACATAGCTACAAAGAGTCATTAGGGAGGTAATTCATGGGGATAAGGGGGATTACATTGCATGCATGTGTTCTTGGAGAATATGGGGAACTATAAATAAAGAGGCATGGGTAATGGGCTAGTGTAATCTTGCATAAAAGAACCATAAGGCCTTAACGAACACTAAATGCTCGATAAAATGCTCAAGAGAGCCTAGATTATGATCTTTCTTGATTATGAGTTAAATTGTGCTATATTGATTAAATAGATTGAAGTGCGAACATCCCGGAATGTTATAGGATTAAGGAAAGTTCGTTTGAGGTATGTATGGCTAAAACCCCATCTTTTAGAAATTGAGCATTATCGGTGGTTGTGTGAATACGGTAAGATTAAATATTGAATTGTTGTGTTGATTGTTATTTAACTTGAATTGGTGTTTCAACCTCATATGCGTGGAAAGTATGTCTCAATATGATCAATACGCTATTCTTGATAACTCGAAATGGTGCAAGGACTATGGTTCATGAATTGAAATGCTTATACCTTAAATTGAAATCGAAGCTGCATATGTTGTACCATCTATGTGAAGTCTCCTCTATGCCTACAATTTTAGTTGCTCTTGTGTGCACTTATTATCTTGAATTGCAAATCTATCATTGAAACTGGGAATGGTGTAAAATGTGGCCTAGTGCCAAATATATGATGTGACAGCTATGGCCCCAAGTGCCTATGAGATGATTTAAGGGAAACAAAGAACGAAATGAGATAATTGATGGAAAATGGAAACGCCGTGGTAAGGCGGCCTAGCCGATCGAACCGAGATCGGACACCATGTCACGCTCATGGTGGTAATGTGTTTGTGATCGAAGTAAATGTCTCAATTGAGGCTTCCTAGCCTATCGGGTCGAGATCGGACTCCGCTCTAGATAGCGGTGGTAATGTGAACAAATGTTGAATGATATGAAATGTCCCAAAATAAAGGCTATGGAATCATGATGTGAAAATTATACGTTTCTTTTATTTTGATAACGTTGTGGTTGTTTAAAGCTTTAATGTGATACTTGTTATTTCTTTATTTGTATATGCAAGTTCTTTCTAATTACATGGTGTTTAGTTATACATACTAGTACTATTCCATGGTACTAACGTCCCTTTTGCCAGGGGCGCTACATTTTTAAGTGAATGTAGGTGGCTCCATAGCGGATAGTGCCGATCGTGTGTAGCGGAGCATCCTTCTTCTCAAAGTCATGGTGAGCCCCTTTCTCCTTCAAGGGGTTATATTGCACATCTTCTGTTATAGAATTCTACTTTTGAGGTATAGACGGGGCCTTGTTGCCGGCATTGTCATACTTGTCTTTTACATCCTTAGAGGCTCCGTAGACATGTGTGTGGGTTATGTACGAGTGATGGGTGGGTCTATGAACTATGTTGAAATTTTAACTCTCGTTTCTCTAAAGTGTAATTGCATTTGCATGGAATCTTGGAACTTATCCACGGTTTAACGTTGTGATTTAAAGTGAACTAACAATGTAGAATGTACTATCTTTCCTCGTCAAATAAATGAATGAAAACGTGGTTACCTTATTCATATCGAGTTGGGTAGGAAGTGTTCGATAAGGCTTGCTCAGTCGTGTTCACTCGATTGAGCGCTGGTCGCGCTCCTCGGTTTTTGGGGCGTGACACTTCTTTGACACAGAGTATTCAATACTCGCCTTTTTCTTCCTCTTTTTGCCCTTATCAGGCTTCGGGGCCTCTTCCTCGCCGTCGGGAGGCGGTCTCATCAGCTCTCCATCGCCAAGGCCTGCGTAAGCTTAATATCAAAGCTTGTCAACGAGAAAGAGATATTGAAACATGGTAGAGGCGAAAATAAAATGCCTTAAGGTGATTCTTGAGCGGCTGCCGTGTTTTAGCCAAGTCGGGCCAAGAACGCTCGAAATAGGGAACGAAGTATCCAATTGCCTAATCTACCTCGATAGGTCCTGGACCGCTTCAAGGTACTAAACGGTAGCTGCATAAATGAAGGGGAGATCATTTTTTGAGAAGAAGGTAAGAAGACAATAAAGCTTGTTCGCGGGAGAGATACTTACACCCAATGTTCCACTCCACCGGGAATGGCAGCCTTTCGACCGGGATGATGTCCGAGGTCCTCACTCGGACAAACCTGTTAATCCACCCTCGATCCTTGTTCTCATCAATGCTCGAAAAAAAACAGCCTCGCGGATCGAGGGTGAATCTTAATCAAACCTCGATAAAGACGAGGGCTATACAGTATAATCAAGTGGTCAAGGGGAAAAGTCATACCCCTGCCCTTGTTGGAGAAATAACGGAGCATATAGACTATCCTCTAGAAAGATGGATAGATTTGGCCAAGCGTCACTTGATACTTGTCACAGAAGTCGAGAATAACTGGGTCTATCACCAGGGAAGAAGGATCTGAAGAATCGATGAGACCTAAAGTGAATGGGTATGTATATACATGACGGAAGACAGCCTTGTGGTCCGTTCTGCTCTCATTAGAACAGGGAATCACAACCAGCACCGTCTTCCCCCATTGACAGTCTTCTTTCCCTTTTTCTATATCAGTCACGACGCTAATATACCGGGATACGTGTTCGCATCGGCCCGGTGTAGATGAGGGTCTCTCGATAGAAAAATCGTTCACAGTATCGAACTCGTTAGGGGTACACTAATCTGCGGTGGGGGCCACTTTGGGTTTGCCCTTGGATATTCGAGGCGAGGAAGCAACACCCTCTTTTTGAGCCACTGTTTTAGAGGTTATAGCCATGGTGGTGGAAATGTTTTTCTGAGAGAGGAAGCGAGCAACCAAGAACGGAAGGAAGAAGAGCGTGAGAAGGGATGGCTTTAGCTCTGAAAGTTTGAAGATGTTGTGAAACTGTGCATCACTAAATGACTGAGGTATTTATAGAAGCCATATGAGCAGCGGAAAGGATGAACCAATAGCGGTTCGTGGGCTTCTCGATAGTCGTGTTGATGGCGACCCTTGCACGACTTTTTGAGTAATGGCATTTAACGCTCTGATAGGCCGACGTCATGATGGTAGCGCCTGAGAAGTAGGGGTTCAAAACCGTTTCCTATCATTTTATTCTAGGAAATGTGGGGACTATCTATACACGGTAAAAATCAGTGGTCCGATATTACGATCATTAAGGTGCCTCAGAAAGACCACCCCCTGAAGGCTCGAAGTTTAGCCCGAGGTTTCAACCCCGTGTGTCCTCAGTGATCGACCTCGAGGCAATGTATATAATGATCGGCTTCGAGGCAATGTAAAATCAGCGGCTACGGTGGATCAATGTGAGGATCCCAAGGCGCGTGTCGAGGGATGAAAAAGTCTAGTAGGCTAGTTCAAACCCATATCATGGCATTAAATGGCTGTACCAGCTCCATATCTTTGTAATAAATGCATTTGTACTATGTTGGAATTTCCCCTCATATATAAAGGGGATCCTTGTTATTTTGTAAGGGATTTGATACACAATATTGAATATACAAGAACATTCTCTCTGCTCTCTAAGCATAACAAATTCTCTTGATTTCACTACATACATTTATTGCTTATATTCATAGTGTTCTATTTATTGTTCTTCATTTATTGCTCATTATTGGTCATAAAAGGCTTCCTTCTGTTGCCCCGCAATATTACGTCGATGTTATGCTCTGAAATAACATATTATGTGTCGCACCTCCTTTTTACTACACCTGTGAGGGTGTAAAGGAGTTTTTCCAATTGAAGGACAGTCGGAAAGGATTTATTATTAATATTCAGAGTCGCCACTTGGGAGATTAATGGTGTCCCAAGTCACCGGTTGAATCCCGATCCGAGGAAATTATGACTCTGTTAACAGTCCGCGAACCAGAACTCCGAGTAAGTAATTTTGTTAACCCGGGCGAAGGTATTAGGCATTCCCGGATTCCGTGGTTCTAGCACGGTCGCTCAACTGCTGTATTTGCTTTTATCTGATTTTAAAACATATTCTAACCTATATGCCTTTTAGTAGTAAACCGCTTTTATTGTTATTTTTAACAAGAATTGCAACGTCGTGAAAATGCGTCTCGAACCACGTTGCACCAGTGCTCCCGTGATTGTCAACACATTTCAACTTCGTTGAGATTTGGATTTGGGTCACATAAATGTGCACCCACATTTAGGAAGGTAATATTATTAAAATACGCGCCTAAAGCAACTACGCATTTATTATCTTTGGGGAAGACCGTGAAATTCGCTAAACGGTCAGCCCGAATTCTAAGTATTTTTATATAACATTTATTGAGGGCCCCACGATTTATGTGTTTTATTTAGCGAGGCTCATCTCATTTTATTATCAAAGGCCAACCTAAAAGCAAACTACACTTTTCTGCTTAAGTTGTCTTTAAAAGAAGAACCCTAATTAATTAGCAGATGTGAATAGTCCAAAATTCCATAATTCAATCTCCAACAATTGGGCCTAGCAACTGAACAGATGAGGACGTTCCATATCCGGGCGTTCCGAAGCAGTCCAGGTTTCATTTTTAAGGGACTGGGCCGCTTAGACCATTGACACACCCAGAAGCCCAGTGTCACTTTTAATTTGAGGCGGGCCAACATGTTTTAGGCCAAATACAAAATCAAAGCCTGCAAACATCAGTTGATCTATCTTGAACAAATTCAAATATGCGTTGAGATCTGGTATAAACAGCAATGGCTATTTCGAACAATGTTTGTAGCCTATCTTATCATGTTAACTCGTTCCTTTTAAATGCACATTGCAATGTCAATCAAACGTGAATAGACTAAAACCAAAGAATCAATTGGACTTCATGCTTATAGGATTATATATGCCAGTCTTAAACTTCAATTAATTGACAGCGATTCAGCCTGGATTTCTGAGTAATGTACATTTAAAATTAAATCAACTAACCTTCAGATAACAACGATTATCCAAACAGTATTTCCAGGAAACCAGTCCTAATTCGCGTCATTTTTAACCTTATGAATTAGCTACCCGATATTATTATACTAAACGCAAACACACTACTAACAGTTCTAACGAGCACGCACAAGCCCGCAGCTCACCCATCCAATATATGTCCACTACAGCCCAGTTTCAGTCCAGTTATACAATGTCAATGCAAATCAAAAGAAGACCTAGACAAATACAAATCATCTATTATCTATTTCATTATGGCAGCTTGAACACATGGATTTCAGGAAGCCAATGTATGATGTATTTCATTTCAGCATTTCAACGTCAAAGCTACATCAATACATAGTTCAGATGTGTACCTGGAAGTGTAAAATAATAGAGAAAAGAGGAATGTCAGCAGCAGTTCAGTGAATCACAGCAACAGGAATTAGCACTTTCACAGCAGTTCAGCAGCACATATCAGAGGTCCATAAGCCCAGAAAACTATATCAACTATCCAAGACCACTTTTAATCAATGACACACCCAAAACAGTTCACATATACCCAAAACTAACTCGAATTTAAACCCAGAACACTCCTGAAACTTTAGTCAACCAAACACAAGGATTTTCAAGTTGCTTTCCCCTTTAAACTAGCCAGAGATTCGGGACAATTGCTGAAATCAACTGGAAGTTGATCCAAGGAACTCAAATGTAACAGTGTTTTTGATTTTTCCTGTTATATTTTTTTTGATTTTTTTTTTAATTTTTGAAGAAAAGCTAAAATCTAAAGGAATTGGGATCTGAATTTCTGTTAATGAAAACCTGAAGAATATCTTTTTTTGGGGGAGAGTTTTTAGAGCTCCCAAAACTTGTTATACAAGGCAAGTGAATGCCTATTTATAGGCAAACTTAGGGTCCAATTTCAGATTTTCCCTTTACCCATTAGTCCCTATTTTAATTCTATTTTTACCCTTTATTTTCTAACTTGTTACACAAGCAACTACCCTAAGTTTACTGAAACCTGCACTATAGTCCATCCTAGAAGGTTCTATACCCATTACAATTTCTATTCTATCCTTACCTTGGTTCTAAAATTACCCATTTGGCAAAACATGCCATTTTCAATCCCTAAAATACCCTCAAACCTCTCCTAGAATTACCAACATGTTTTAATTATACTTAACCAATTTATCCTGAAACCTAAATTTATTAAGGCTTAAACAGTAATTTAAAGAAAAGCCCTAATTAACCAGTTTTCAATTGAACTAATTAACCCTAGCTAATACCAATTATGGAAATTCAAATGATCTAAACTAACAACAAAATTACAGCTAATCATGAAACTAATCTGTCAGAATTTTGAACAACAGGTAACAATTAACATAATCGAAAGCTAACCAGAATCAAAATATATCTATCCAAACAACAATCAAATTGAAACCCTATAGCCCTAATTGCAGGAAAAAACAAACCCTAATTAAAGCTAAACAAACAAGTCAAGAAAATCAGCAAAGAAAGGAACAAGAAGGCTTACTGACTATGGAACGAACTCTGGCCAGCCATTGTTGTTTGAATCCTCCGGGATTCTTGACAGGTAACATCCCTAATCGTGTGTTTTCAAAAGAAAACACGTGATTAGGGAAATTACGGTCCAAAATCCCCAAGATTTATGAGTTAGGGTTCTGCCGAAATTTGGGATTTAGAATTTGTAATGTTCCGGGTAGATTCGAGGGTTTCTAGGTATGAGTTAATGATGAGGGAGGTCTGGTTGTTAAAGGGGTATCGATTTTGGGAGGATTTGGGGAAGGCGCCGCCGTACACGGCGGTTGCGGCGCTAGGGTTTGAATTATTTGAGACGTTTGGGTGATGTTTGAAAGAAACCAATGGCAGATATGGAACGGGGAGGTGAAGGCGGTTATGTGGTGTTAATTTGGGGTGGTTTGGACGGAGTTGTGTCATGGCCGGAAAACTTCGATCTAATATTCGAAGCTTTGGGGTGGGATTCAAGGAGAAATAAGGCTAGATTCGTGACGAGGAAGATGAGATGAAGAAGTGGTGTAATTTTCAGGTGGTTTGGATGATCGCCGCCGGCGGAGGCGATTTCCGGCCGGCGGCAAGCGGCGGAGGACGGCGAGGTTAAGGGTCTCTGATGAACAGGTGAGAGAGACGGGAGGGTGAGGGGGTCTGAGAGGGGTAGGGTAGTGTTAGGACATATTTATATCACAAAACCTAGGCAGTTCTCGTCCGTTGGATCAAAAGAATCGAGGGTTGTGATTAAATTGGGGAAAACGGGGTCGTTTTGGTAGGTTGTGGAGGCTGGACTGGGTTGGCTATGACTGGGCTTAATTTCGGCCGGATTTTTGGGATTTCATCTTGGGTGTTTGGGCTAGGATTGGCTTGGAAGGGGTTTGGGGTTTGGGCTTGAGTGCCTGGACAAAAAAAAATGGCCCAATGTTGGCCAGCCCTATGCTTCTTTATTTTAGTTTCTTTTTATTCTTTTATTTATTCTTTTATTTATTCTTGTTTTGTTTTTGTTTTCATTTGTTTATATTTTTTTTATATTTTCTGACTTAATAAAAATGAAAAAATAAAGACCTAATATATTTAAAAGTTAAACTATTTCCTAAAAATGTTTAAAAACTAGTTCAGGGCAAATTCAACAATTAAAATGCAAAACTGGACTATTTTTGTTATTTCCCTCTTCCTAAAAATAACTCAACTACTAATTAATCCCAAAAATGTGAAATTAAATTCTAAATGCAAATGCCAAGTATTTGTATTTTTTATATTTTCATATGAATTAAAATGCACAAATAAATGCAAACAATTAACAGAAAATAACACAAACTTCACGAAAAATTACGAAATACTAAAGAAATTGTTTTATTTGAAATTTTTGGGAATTATTGCTTAGGGAAAAAATCACGTGCTCACATTATGATGATGTTACCCTCTGTAGTAAATATTACGATGATGTTACGTCCGGCAGTATTATATTGCGATTATGTTACTGTTGATACCCAATTTATCCCTATATATTTTAAATATGCAAAATACCTTTAAAATAGTATATGTATGCATATATAAGCATGTCCAGGGTTATTATTATTATTATTATTATTATTATTTTCATAATTTTAAGGATTTTAAATTAATTTATTTTCTCCCTTTTGATCCATAAAATCCCCAATTATTATTTCCAAAATTATTGTTTTGATAATAAATCTATTGGATTTCTATATTTATGCCAAAATATGGCTAAGGTAATGTTTACATATTTTTATAATTACATTTAGTATTTATAAAGCTAAATTGCACATAATTGCAATATTGGCCCTTTTCAGATTTAATTATGTTTTATATGCATATAATTGGATCCTGTATTTTTAAATTGCTAATTATGTATTATAAATCATATTAAATTATTTTTTTCCAGAAATTATCTACTATTTTTTATAAATTAAATGGGAAAAAATGGCTATTTAACTTATAGCCAAAATTGGTCTTCAATTCTAGCCTAAATCAAACGGACCCCCAACCCAATAAAAAAAAACCTACCGGACCCAAGCCCAAAACCCAAGAAATACCCCACCCACCTACCCCATTCAATCTTGACCGTTGATCATTCAGATCAACGGTTCCCATTCCCCCTTCCTAAATTAAACCCTAAAGACTACCCCCCCCCCATCTCTCATTTCCTCCTCTTACTCCCTCTCCACCGGTCTCTCATCTCTCTCTCTATATCTGGTTCTCTCTAGAACCTTCTCCTCTCCCCTCCTCTCCGATGAACCTCATCAACCTTCTCCGGTCATCTCCTTGCCTGAATCCATGGTGGCCTCGCCACCTACCAGCTTTATGGCTCCCTCTTGAACGTGTGTCATCATTTTGAGGCCTTCAAGTGAACCAGAGGCGGTTCACTGCCTCCCATGGTTTCTCATGCCATTTTTCGGCCATCCATGGCCGTTCGAGTAAGATCTATGACGTTTTCGACTAAAACTGGTAATTTTTCAAGGTTTTCTCACCTTCTCTGGGTTCTCCGAAACCCTAACTTTAAAGATTTTCCGATTTTTTTTAGATCCATTTTAGATCTGTGTATATTATGAGCTTTTAAGTGTTTTCCTCAAAGGTTGTTCCCAATTTTTCCAAAATGGATCTTCGTCTTCAAGACTAGGTTTTCTTAACCTCTTTTAAATGACTTCTCCTCTGATTTTCAATATTATCGTATGATTTTTTACTATGTTAAACGGTTTATTTATGTTTTTCTTCTACCTGATTCATCACGTTGAAAACCCTAATTATTTTTGGTTTTATCCGGGGTTCTGGAACTGTCTTTGCTTATGTGATTTGTATGTATTCCTGTTTCGATTGATTTCTTTATGGTTAGACCTTTTTCTTTGTTTATCTTGACCGATTCTAAGTTCTTACCGCTTTTTAACTCAACTCTGTTAAAACCCTAATTTCTTAAAGATTTTCTTCACTTGTTACTGTGAGTTTTAAAGACCTTCTTTACCTATTTCTATGTGTTAGATTGGTTTCTTCACTCTGGTTCTATGGGTTAGCTGTAACTACTTGACTTTGTTAAAGTCTCTATTGACCACCATGCCTCAAATGGGTTCCTTTTTTCTACTGAGTCCTTAGCCTACTCGTGTCACTTCTGTATGACTGTGTTCATCTAGTTTATTCCTCTATCGATATGGCTGACCTTGCATGTCTGATACACCTGTTCATTTTTCTCTATTTATAAGTCGAAGTGCACAATCATGACTCCCTCTTGATTGATCCTGATTTCCTTAAATTACAGTTTGATTGCAAGGTTTTCTTATGAACCCCTAAAATTTTACTCGTTTGTTTAAGTTGATTGATTCCATTCCCTCTGTGCTGCTTCATTCTTGCTGAATCCTTTCCTCAAATTAGTGTATTCTGTACTTTGACTCAATCATATGCTCTATACTTTTTTTACCCCTTATATGGTAAAAACCAATCTTTCTTAACTGATTTTCTTTCCTTAGTTATCCCTGTTAGTATCCGTTTAAGCTATAATTCCTTGATTAAAGGAAGTACTTGTATTAATTGGATTCTAATTGTGATTACTTCCATAATTGTGCTAAACCTTTACTTTTTACCTTATTTTTTACCTATTTTCAAAGCTATAAATACCCTAAGTCTTTCATTAACAAAACACGAACTTGGCTTTCAAAAAACCCCTCCCTTACTTAAAGAAAATTCTGTGTTCTTCTATTACTATTGGCCGGCTGCAAGCCAAGGCTAATCATCTTGTAAGGCCCCAGAAAAATTTCGCTAAGTAATTTAGGATTTCGTGGTGCCACGTAGGCTAATTATAATATTTTATGTGCTAATAACATGGTGGGAATCAGTTGGACTTGGTAGATAAGTGTAGGAGTCTTATGGTAAGTAATTTGGGGCCCAATGAAAGGCCTAAGTCTAAGTCAAATTGGGAAATTTCATAATAGGCTAAGATTCCAAATGAGTTTGCACAAGCCCTCACTTTGAACGAGCATATCTATATATGTATAAGGTTTTATGTGATGAACAATCCATCATATGAAAGGACTTCGAGTCTAGTTTCCAACTCTTCAAACCGTTCGTCATTTGGACATTCTTACACAAAGTTATGATCAAATTACCAAAGGCTGGAAAAATGTGATCCTGAGTCAAATCTGCGATCGTAAATCTGTCGCATTTTTGACTCTGCGATCGCAGATCTGTCGTAGATTGGGCCAGTGTTGCCCAGTTTTGGGCACCTATTTCGCGATGCATTCTGCGGCCCACATTTTTGTTTTGCAGTCCATTCTGCGATCGCAGACTCGATTTCGGAGGCTTATTTTTCCTATTTTTATAACCCGACCCTATTTTAATATATAGTCTTTGGGGCTTCATTTGGGATCATTTTCTACTGATTTTAGAGAGAGTTGAGAGCATATAGAGAGAGAGAAGGATCCTAGCTTCATAATCACCCATCTCTTGCTCAAGTCTTCAAGAATCAAAGAACCCAATCACATGTTCTTCATCTAAGAGGTATGGTTCTATACATTAGACTTTAATTTCGAGTTTGGGCCATAAGATGGTTTATTGAGGTATGATTCTTGGGTGTAATAGCATTATGTGTTCATGCATGTACAAATTAGGTTTGTGGGAAGATTGTTGAACATAAATAAGTAAAGATTGGGTTGGGGAATGAAGGAAACCTTGTAGAAGAGATTTGAAATCAAGATGCTCAACTAGTATTTGATAAAATGCTCAAATGAGCTGAAACCATTAATACCTTCCTAATTTGTGTTCAATTTTGTTATGTCTCAAAGTAGATTGGGATTGCTAGAATTTCCGGAACGTCGTAGTAACTTAAGGAAAGCTTAAACAAGGTATGTATGGCTAAAACCCCGTCTTTTAGAAATTGAGCTTAATCGGTGTTTGTGTGAATATGGCAAGGTTAAAGTTGAATTGTTGCATTGATTGTTATTTTACATGAATTGGTGTTGTAACCTTATATGCGTGAAAGATGTGTCTCAACATGATCAACGTGCTATCTTGATAACTTGAAAGGGGCAAAAGATATGAATTATGTATTGAAATGCTTAGACCTTAAATTTAGATTGAAGTTGCATTGTTGTGCCATCTACGTGAAGTCTTATCTATGCTTACAATTTAAATAGCTCTTGTGTGCACCTACTATCCTAAATGGCAAAGCTAATATTGAAATTGGGAACGATGTGAAATGCGGCCTAGTGCCAAGAATGATGTGATAGTTGTGGCCCTAAGTGCTTATGAAATGATATATGTGAAAGAAAGATTGAAACGAGATGATTAATGAGAAGGGAACAACGCCTTGGTAAGGCGGCCTAGCCGATCGGGCCGAGGCCGGACTGCGCTCATGATAGCGGTGGTATTGTGAATGAATTCTGGAAAAGGGGAGAATGAGATTGTGATTAAAGTATATGTCTCAAATGAGGCAACCTAGCCGATCGGGTCGAGATCGGACTCCGCTCAAGATAGCGGTGCTATTGTGAACAAATGATGAATAATGTGTAATGCCCCAAACTAAAGGCTATGGAAACATGATGTGAAAATTGTATGATTCTTTATTATTGATAATGTTGTGATCATTTAAAGCTTTTGAGTTATACTTGTGATTTCCTTATTTTTGTATGAAAGTTTTTTCTAACTAGATGGTGTTTAGATATACATACTAGTGTTATTCGATGGCACTAACGTCCCTTTTGCTGGGGACGCTACGTCTTTAAATGGATGTAGGTGTTTCTATTGCGGGCAGTGTTGGTCGCAGCTAGTGCCGCATCATCCTTTCAGCAGACTTGGTGAGCCCCACTTCGTTTCGGGGTCCCGTTTCATCTGTCCATCATGTACTTTGTATTTGAGGTATAGCCGGAGCCTTGTTACCGACATTTCCATATTACATTACTCTTCAGTTGTGTTTAGAGGCTCCGTAGACAGGTTAAGGGTAGTGTCGAGTATTGGAATTAAAGTAGAAATATTGATGTTTGGCAAAGATTTATAAAACTTGTAACATTTTGATAATTATGTTTTAAGCTGCTAATGGAAATGAAATGGAGGTTGTTAATGAAATACTTACTAAGTATGATTAATGGAGTCCATCTCCTATTTATTCATGAATTAGTTTGGGTAGAATGAAACCTAACAAGCTTGCTCAGTCGGGTTTACCCGGTTGAGCGCCAGTCGTGCTCCTCGGTTTTTGGGGCGTGACAAACTTGGTATCAGAGCCTAAGGTTTTAAAGTGTCCTAGGATGTCACGGAGCCGTGTCTAGTAAAGTCCTTCTTATCAGTGTGTAGTCGAACACATCTATAAGTTGGAGGCTATTCGGACATTTAGGAATCTCACCCTTCTTTGATACTCCAATCGTGCGATAGAGCTCAAGTTAGGGAGTTAGTTTTCTCTCCAAGCCTTACTCTCAAAATGAGTAATCATGATACCATAATCCGCGAATTTGAAGCCATGAGGGGGGGAGTGATCCCACCATTGAGTCCGAGGGGATTGCCCAAGGACTTGTTAGGAGAATGTATTGAGTTTTGGAGGGATTGGTAGAACCTATCGCTAAGAGGGGAGTGTCCTTGTCCCTACTGATGTCACTGCACCACCAAATCCTATAGTATATCGGCATGGTACCAACGTACGTTAGGGATGTGGAGTCAAGGGCCATCGATTCAGCTATTGCCCTATCAACCTAAGGTCACCAAGTAAGTCACTACTTAGCACAACCAACGTACTCTTGTTGTATATGTACCTCCATATTGAAGAGTCCTCATAAACATGGTCTTAATAAGATGTGAGTCACAAAGACTTGTGTGTACCTACTCCTTGAAGGAGTCGTATTGTTCGTGAATCCAATCTATCACAAATTCTCTTATTTACATCCTCTTGTGGAATTAAGTTCTATAAATACGTCCTTGAATGGAGTTATAACTCTAGGATTAATACTTCCCACTTTCTTTCCTAAATTCTCAACAAGGGACTATATCCGATGAATTTCTTACCGAATATTTTATTTAAATGGACAACATCTGCCAACTTGTGCCTACGCATGCACTGTCGTAAAGTTTACCTATGTGGTGTCAAGTTCCATGTAAGGCATCCCAGTGTTGCGATCCTTCTCGAGTCACTCTTTTACTCACTTGTGTATATGGCTTATATGGTTTGAACAATTACTCTACTCTCTTGTGAGTATCATCATGAAAGCTTCATAATGTCTAGTAACATAAAAGCATAACTTAACACCTATCACATGAGTGAATGTCAATCGAAATGGTCACCGTGTTGTCGATGCCCCCTTTTTCTAAAGGCGAAATCGGGTTTAGGACATTCGGGCGGACAACTCTATTCCTTTTGGGAATTTGGGTTTGAGATTTAGAAGAGTCGCCACCTAATGATTAAGTTCATTAGGACACTAAGAATTTAAAAGAAAGAAGAACCAGAGAATGGGTAAGGGCTTGGAATTATCTCAGGGGGAAGGTGTTAGGCACCCCCCAAGATCCACTAGTGTGGTTCCCGACCATGTTACAATTGTGACTTCAAAACAAGTAAACATACAAGACAACTTCCACATAACGATTACAAGTAGGAATGTATAAAGGTTAAATAAACATGCTGAAGTCAGGAAATAGGTGGTTTCATAGTTGTTTAAAAGAATGTATAAGTGCAGAAAAATAAGGATCAAATAACGAGTGCAAACAATCAGACAAAAGAAGTGAAATGGGCGGAAGTTTAAAAAGAAAACAGTGCTGGAAATTCAAAGAGGTTTTAAATGATTTGAAGCGAAATACAAGGTTTAAAGAGCTGGAAACTGACAGTTTAAAGAAAACAATAACGAAAGTACATAAGGAGGGAGGGGGGTCCTAGGTTTATAAATAACATGGATCATCCACGCAACACCCGGTAACCAATTATACGCGTGGTGTTATCGCGTGATCATCATATCCATGTCTACCCTTCCCACCCCATTAAGGTATTAAAGCGCGGAATAGTATCGTTACTTATTGCATGCTATTACCCGTCCCGATCCTATCAGTCCCGGAGGCATTGAGACTACTAATCCTAAAGGGGAGGGAGTTGGGGCTTTTCAGAAGTTTTAAAAGGATAAAAGTCTAGGCGACAAACAAAAACACATAATCAAATAGGGGAGAAGCAAACAGCAGTTAAGGTTCAAACAGGCCTGCTCACTTAAAGGCAAATATATAGCATGACTTCAAATACTGGTTATGGTCTGAACTAAATTTAAAAGCGTTAGGACAGGTTGATTTATCACATATATCTCAGATGAGGAGTCCGAATTAGCCTTGTCTGGTTGTAGTTATCAGAGCTGACACAATTAATTAAAAACCTAATGGTTTGCCTAAGTGAGACCTATAGGCATGATATCTAGCAGAGCGTACTGATTTTAAAGAAAGGATCACTGGTTTTATAGACAAAAGATCTGCAGATTTTAAACGAACTTATGACTGGTTTTAAATGTATAGATAAAACAGACGAGGCTGATTCGATTGATTAGTCCTATAGGCAAGTTATCTAAGCGTTATTGGTTTTAAACGATTACATAGATGCAAGAGTCCTATAGGCATGGTATCTAGAATGAAGTTGATTATTATTAGACCTATGATTGTTTGCCTAATGACAGGTATATGCAGAAGTGCAGAAAAGAAACCTATGATCATGATTTCTATATGCACAAATGCAGGGACTTAGAGACAGGATTTCTATATGCAGAGATGCAGAAATAAATGACCTATAGGCATGCTGTCTATGTGAATGCAGGAATTAAAAATCTTATAGGCAAGTTATCTAAGATGAGAATGCAGAAGTTTATAGGTAACCTATAGGCATGTTGTCTATGTGAATGCAGGAATTAAAAAAATCCTATAGGCAAATTATCTACCCTTTGCATACAATCATTCCCATCCCTTTCCACTAGCCGTCCCCAATAGTTATTACAAATTATTACAGTCCAAAATGAATCGGAAAAGTAAGAAAATAAAATTACATCAGAAGTTCCAGCTACAACCAAACAGCCTAATTCAGACTCAAAGTCTAACAATATGAGATAAACCAACTTCCAGGATCAGAACTTCCAAAGCCTTTCTCATCCTTTGGGTGTGTCAAAGTTCCAAGGAGCTTTATGAACTCCAGGCAGTGCTTACACCCAATTATATTGCAGAATTAAGATTATGCTGCAGTATGGAATAGCCAGCCCTCAAATGTCCAAGTTCAGAGGGAGCTCCAGGTCCCAAAGCAAGGCTCATAAGAGGGGGGCAGAACTTAAGAATCTAAGAATAAGTGTAAGTGCATAGGGGGGGAATTAGGGACAACCATGGCAGGCTGGTGGTCATGCCCAGCAATTGGGAATGCTAGCACACCCCTGACCAGTCTGTCAGCCAAACCTTGGGAGTTAGGATCCATTAAGGATCAGGTTCTGACCTGGGCAGTAATTTGGGTACTGCCAGGCAAAGAACCTTAACTCAGACACATAGAGGGGAATGGGGGGTAGGGATTTACAATAGAAACAGATGCAAGGAAGGAACATATTAGCATAAATCATTGAATCATGTGCAGCAAAGTAAACAAGAATGCTGAAAACTGTAAGTAAACACATAGGGGTGAGGCAGAGAAGTTAAATCAGAACATACCAGTTTCTGAAGAAATAAGTAAAAAACAATAGTCTTGAAAAAGCCAAGTTGCAAGCAAAGCGGTTCCAAAAGATCCCAAGCAAAGCAGAATATCGAATTCAAAACAGTATTGCAAGTGTGCAAGTATTTTAAAGACTAGTGGTGTGAAGGTTGTGTGAAGAATGAAGTCGTGTGTAAAAGTGCAGAGGGGCAGTCCTTTTTGTAGTGCAGAGAAACAAGTAAGAAAGTCAAGGAATATATCATTGAAATCAGTCTCCCTTTGGTTAAGGGATTCTGATTTCGACGGGTAAAAGCCAGTTAAGGAAAGAAATTTTAATTAAAACTTTTCAAAGTAGCAGAAAAGGGGTAAATACATAGAAGTTATTTAAGGAAAACAATCAATGGTACACGGTTTGTGACAACTATGGAAAGGGAATCAATCAAATAGCCAGTGAAACCAAAATTACAAGTTCAATTTGAATGAACCAAGTCAGGAAAAGGTAAAGGAGATTCAATCAAAGAAAATCAGTCGGACCTTATTAAGAGGATTTCAGAATCAATCAATTAGTTGGAAAAACCTTTTGAAAGAAGAGTCCTTATATATAATACACACAAATCAAGAAGGGATTGTCAAATTATTTAGAAGAGGGTTTAATCAAAGAGGGGTTCAGAATCATAAGCAAAAGTGGTACAAGTCCAATTTGTAGACTCACGAGGAGTCTGAGAGTCCAAGGTCCCAAAGAGGAACCCTAAATCGCACACAAGAATCAAAATTGCCAAGAAACCCCCAAATCTTAGGGTTTCGAATTGAGTCAGACAATAGAGATGAGAAGGCAAGCCGCTTGATAGAGGCTCAGGAGTCCTTTCCAAAGACTCATGAGAAACAAACAAACAAGATACACAGTTAAGAGCATGGAGAACACGTTTGAAAAACTCAGAATTTAACAAGTTCAGAAGAAAAAGATACAAACTTAGGCAAAACAAGATGAATCATGCTTAGTAAGAATACAAACATAGTACAGTAACGCCAACAAAATCAAAGAACTCAATCGTAAACACATATAGCAAAGATTAACATGTGAGCATAGGAGAAAAGAAAGTAGAAGAACATTACATGCATAGTAAAAGAAATCGGACAAACACACATAAAGAAAGAACAAAAAGAATCAGAAGGGTATTTTGAAGAAACTTTTCGGAAACCCTAAATCGAAATTAAACGATTTTGAAAAAAGAGAATTTGGGGAAAACCTTTAAAAAGTTCAATAGAACACAGACATGTTCCAGATCTAAGAGAATAAGCAAGTAAAGAACCTCGAACAGCTTAGGGTTGTAGAGAAAACCTTAGAAATGAGAAAGGTCCTGAGGAAAGTCAGATCCTGAGTCGANGAAACCTTGTAAAAGAGATTTGAAATGATGCTCAACTAGTATTTGATAAAATGCTCAAATGAGCTGAAACCATGAATACCTTCCTAATTTGTGTTCAATTTTGTTATGTCTCAAAGTAGAATGGGATTGCTAGAGTTTCCGGAACGTCGAAGTAACTTAAGGAAAGCTTAAACAAGATATGTATGGCTAAAACCCCCTCTTCTTAGAAATTGAGCTCCCATGGTGTCCATGTAAAATTGTAATTCCGAAATTTGATTGACGTAGTATTTGTTTTTTCAAAAGAGTTGGTGTTGCAAGAATATATGTGAAAAGTGTGTCCCAAGATATTCAATATGCTATTCTTGATAAATTGGTGATATGTGAAGAATGTGAACTATATGCTAAATTGCCTAGATGTCAAGTCAAGTTTAAATTATGATTATTATGCCAAATCACGTGAATCTCTCTCTATGCTTACAACTTGAAATGCTCTTGTATGTGCCCATTATCTTAAATTGAAAGCTTGATGTTGGAAGTGAAAGAGATGTGGAATGCGAGTTGTGAAATGTGGCCTAGCGCCAAGTATAATGTAAAAGTTGTGGACCTAAGTGCCTATGAGTTGATACATATGAAACCAAAGATTGAAGTGAGATGATTAACGGAGAAATGATAACGTCTCGGGGAGACGGCTTAGCCGATCGGGCTGTGATCGGACGCCATGTTATACACACATGGTGGTAATGTATTGATAATTGGAACTGGAAAGTGAGAGTGAAATAATGGTAACGTCTCGGGGAGACGTCTTAGCCGATCGGGCCGTGATCGGACTCCGCTCAAGAAAGCGGTGGTATTGTGAATGATGATGCAACAATATGGAATGCCCCAAACTAAAGTTATGGAAATTCTGTGAAAGCTATGTGATCTCTTATTTGTATTTGATGATGTGGTGATTGTTTAAAAGCTTTGTTGATCCTTCTGATTTCTTTATTCTTGTACGGTTGTTCTTTCTAATGAGATGGTGTTTGGTTATACATACTAGTGCTATTCGATGGCACTAACGTCCCTTTCTCCGGGGGCGCTACGTCTTTAAATGGATGTAGGTGTTTCTATAGCAGGCAGTGTTGGTCGCAGCTAGTGCCGCATCATCCTTTCAGCTGACTTGGTGAGCCCCACTTCGTTTCGGGGTCCTGTTTCATCTATTTATCATGTACTTTGTATTTGAGGTATAGCCGGAGTCTTGTTACCAGCATTTCCATATTACATCACTCTTCAGTTGTGTTTAGAGGCTCCGTAGACAGGTTGTGGGTAGTGTCCGGTATTGGAATTAAAGTAGAAATATTGATGTTTGGCAAAGATTTATAAAACTTATAATATTTTGATAATTATGTTTTAAGTTGCTAATGAAAATGAAATGGAAGTTGTTAATGAAATACTTACTAAGTATGATTAATAGAGTCTACCTCCTATTTATTCATGGATTAGTTTGGGTAGAATGAAACCTAACAGGCTTGCTCAGTCGGGTTTACCCGGTTGAGCGCCGGTCGTGCTCCTCGGATTTTGGGGCGTGACAAACTTGGTATCAGAGCCTAAGGTTTTAAAGTGTCCTAGGATGTCTCGGAGCCGTGTCTAGTAGAGTCCTTCATATCGGTGTGTAGTCGAACACATCTATAAGTTGGAGGTTATTCGGACATTTAGGAATTTCACCCTTCTTTGGTACTCCAGATCGTGCAGTAGAGCTCAAGATAGGGAGCTAATTTCCATTCGATGTCTCAATCTCAAGATGAGTAATTTATGATTTTGGAAGTAGTAAGGACGCAATAAGTGCACGATTGAATATGAGGGAGATTCCTAAGTGTTTGTTTGTCGAATGTAGTGTGTCATGGAGGAATTGGTAGAACTTGTTGCTAAGGGGAGTACCCTTGTTCCTATTTATCATTGCACCACCAGATCATGTAGTATATCCGTATGTTACCAATGTATGTTACAGATGTGGAGTTAGGGTGCATTAGTTAAGGCACTGCCCCGCCAATCTAGAATTACCAAGTAAGTGACCCATTAGTACATCATTCTGAACGCCACATACTTTTCCTTATTATATACATACACCTGTATTGGGAGCCTGCATAGATATGGTCTTAACAAGAATCTAAATCACGAAACATTGCATGCACCTACTCTTTGAACGAGACGTATTATTCGTAAATCCAATTTATCACAATTTCTCTTATTTACACCCTTTTTGTGGAATTAAGTTATATAATTATGTCCTTGAATTGAGTTATAACTCTAGGATTGATACTTCCCACTTGCTTTTCCTAAATTCTCAACAAGGGACTATTCCCGATGAATTCCTTACAGAAACTTTTTACTTATATGGACAACATCTACTCGCTTGTGCCTATACATGCACCGTCGTAAAGTTTACCTATGTGGTGTCAAGTTCCATGTAACAAATCCCAGTGTTGTGATCCTTCTCAAGTCACTCTTTTCTCACTGGTGTATATGGCTTCTATGATTTGAATAGTAACTCTACCCTCTTGCGAGTATCATCATGAAACCTTTTTACTGTCTAGTAACATGAGAGCGTACCCACCTCCTATCATATGTGTACATATCAAATGAAGTGGTCGCTTGTCTATATAGAATTTCTGAGAAATTTGAGATTTTTACGAATCTGTCACAGGAAGATCTTTTGTTGCCCATCTCAGGATGACTTTCATGTCCACTAAGATCATTCCTCAGTAAGAAGCTCACTTTGTTCCTAGTATTGTGGTTGCCGGTGACGTGGTTGTGTATTGCAGTCTAGGAGTTGATATAGCAGAAGCATGTCCAGCTCGTGTCAAATGTTTACTTTCTTCTTATACCTCCACATCATGTGTTAATTGTGTTCCTTAGTTAGTGAATTCATTGTGCTAGTTTCCCCAACACTAGTTTGATAACCATGAGAGAACATATCCTTCTATGAGTCATTGTAACACTTCCTTTGTCGTAAGGACCCTTACTAGGCTCTCCGTCAAGACCAAGCGCACCTTTGGAGGTTATCGTAGCACAACGCCTGTTTCTCCTATTTTCTGTCTTTCATTAGCATCTGGGTATTTCTCAAGTCAAAATCCATGGAGAACTCATTATGAATATCTTCAAACCTTCCATGATTATTTTATACTATCTCATTGGGTTCCCACCTCACTTCAAGTCCATCAAGGGTTGATAGCATGCCGCAATTGCTGAGATTCAATGATCTCCTTTTGATAATGTATTACCTACATGTGCTAGTCCAACGATCTGCTTATCAGTCTAACTCTCGCCTTTTGGCTTTGGGTTGACCAAGGAGAAATACACCTAGTAACATATTCATATGTAAAAGCCTTTCTCTTGGTCAAGTCTTATGGCATCTCCCAATGCGGCTTGTAATAACTGGTTGTGTAGAAGTGAGTTATAGTGCTTCATTATGAAGTAGAGTTGCTAAACATAATTGGATTTTTGAATTCTGGAGATATACATCACGTGACTGCATACAGAGATCTTCTATCAAAAATTTAGCTTCTCGTAATCCCTTATATTACCACCCTTCCTAGTGCTTACAATGAGAGGTTACTTCCATAGGCTCTCTCACTTTCTTTTCATTTACCTTGCATCATGTGTCATTTCTCCAAGTGTTTCAATACGATCTTATCTCATTTTCTCGACTAGCTACCCAACTATATGATTTTATTCAATTCACTTCACTTTTATGTACTCTACAAGCCCCCTTTTTTAAAATAAAAAAAAAGACACTGGAAGTAGGTAAATTCCCCTTCACAATAGACTTCTAATGTCTTCAACTCAGTTTAAGCTTGTTTGTTCCAAATGGTGCTCTTTAGTTTTACTGCCCTACTATCTATTTCATCTGATAGGTCTCATTGTAAAACTCGTTTTATGTTTTATCGCATCAAAGAGGAAGTCTTATAGCATCAAGGAGGGGGACATATTCCTTTTGTTAGAATAAATAAATATTGCTGGTATTCCTTGTAGATGATCTTCTAACAACCATTTACCTGCTCTGCTTGTTCCTGTGACCAGATAACCTAGGTTACTTTTCCCCGATAAATGCATTAAGACGTCTCATTCATTCAAACTTATCCATGTGGGCACTTTGATGCCATGTTTTATACCAACTCGTAATGGTTTTAAGTACTTTCTTTCCATTGTTGAAGATTTTCTAGGACTACGAGGGCTTGTCTCATGGGTTTCAAAAGTAATGATTTTCCTTAAAGTTCAAGCTTAAATTGCCATGATTTCAATCCAATGTGTGTCCCCTTTTCAAAATTCTTAAATGGGTCGGATTGGATGGGTTACGTGGCCTTTTACTCACTCAGCTTCTAGGATCATTGACAACGTCATTGCCATGTGCAGGAAATTTTGCTCCCTTTGGCATTCCACCGCCTTAGTAAGGGTTAGATTGTTCGAATTATGATAATCTCATAAGTAGATGACTTATTTTGCATCCTCATGCGCTTGTGGCATAGAGCCCTTGTGTCGCTTATTGTTAGGAGTGAACTCAAATTCCACGTATTTCATTTGCGGCCTCAATCACACCCATGTTGCAAGAGTCTTACCATTTGAGCTCAACTACTTACCTTACGCTCAGGGAAAAAACTGGTGTATCCTACTTGGTCACTTCTTTAATAATCTCAAGTTCACATACATGGTATCCACCTTATCTAAGAATATTAGTTACCATTATGCTTCATTTATCTGATAATTGATGTAGTCACCTGAACTAAACCATGTCAGCATCATTAATAGAAATCCTCGTGTTTCTTAGTATGTAACCTCATGAAATAATCTCCTCGGCGCATAAATGGATTCCTGAATAATTCCAGCCCATCTTCAACTTCGTTGCTCCTTGCTGTATTGGATCTATTTGATATTAAAGGTTCAAATGTGTCATAGTCACCCTGTGATCACATACATTCAATAGGTAATTCTATGGTCAATTTATATAGCACATCTTAGAGTAATCGTTAAGGTCACCACGAGTTTAGTTTGGGTGATCGCATAGAGATTTAGAATTCAGGAGGGTGAACCGGTTATTCTCAAAATTTTCCCCTGTAGATGCTATGTGAATTGATGATGAAGGGTACGTAAGCGCATTTCCCATTAGGTCGCACTAGGGGTGTGATGTTTCCCCATAGTTGTTCCTCATGAATTTGTGTTTTCATATGTCTATGTCTAAGAAGGTAGGTGGAGGTCATTTGTGTATCACCCTGGTGTAAATTATTGAAGGTGAATGTTAATGGATAGTTAGCTTATGCGAGGTATCTAGCTGTCATCCTTGTTAGATAAGTTTGGAGGTTGGGGTTGTTTCCGTGAATGTGTTATGGAAAAGCCTATAAGTATAAGAGGCCACATTGAAGGCCGAGAGTATTGTGGAAATAAGGTATTTCTCTTGATTGTATAGCAGTTGGTTTTGATTTGAAAAGTACCTTCTAGGTATTACGATTTAAAAATGTGCAGTCCATGTCCAGGTATCATTGTGATAATGTAGTGCTTGTAATGCTGAGGTTCATGTTGTTGGTATATACATTGTGGTGCTTTGTCAAGTTGTGGATGTGTTTTTAGGATGGTTTTGGTGGTTCTCTGGCAGGTGGATAGGCCTAGTTACAAAGGAGACTCTGCCGAAAATTCTGAAAAATTTAGGAGATAGTCAAAATGTAGGGACTTGAGGTAGGTGAGAAAAGAGATATAGTAAGTTAAGCGTTTAGGGCGAACTCTACTCCTCATTCGAGGATGAATGATCCTAAGGGGGGGAGAATGTAAGGCCCCGAAAAATTTCGCTAAGTAATTTAGGATTTTGTGGTGCCACGTAGGCTAATTATAATATTTTATGTGCTAATAACATGGTGGGCATGAATGGACTTGGTAAATAAGTGTACGAGTATTATGGTAAGTAATTTGGGGCCCAAGGAAAGGCCTAAGCCTAAGTCAAATTGGAAAATTTCATAATAGGCTAAGATTCCAAATGAGTTTGCACAAGCCCACACTTTGAACGAGAATCTAAATATGTATAAGGTTTTATGTGATGAACAACCCATCATATGAAAGGAACTCGAGTCTAGTTTCCAATGCTTCAAACCGTTCATCATTTGGACATTCCTACACAAAGTTATGATCAAATTACCAAAGGCTGGAAAAATGCGATCCTGAGTCGAATCTGCGATCGCAAATCTGTCGCATTTTTTACTCTGCGATCGCAGATCTGTCGCAGATTGGGCCAGTGTTACCCAGTTTTGGGCACCTATTTTGTGATGCATTCTGCGGCCCAGATTCTTATTTTGCGGTCCATTCTGCGATCGCAGACCCGATTTCGAAGGCTTATTTTTCCTATTTTTATAAACCGACCCCATTTTAATATATAGTCTTTGGGGCTTCATTTGGGGTCATTTTCTACTGATTTTAGAGAGAGTTGGGAGCATATATAGAGAGAAAGAGAGAGAGAAGGAGCCTAGCTTCATAATCACCCATCTCTTGCTCAAGTCACCAAGAATCAAAGAACCCAATCACATGTTCTTCATCTAAGAGGTAAGGTTCTATACATTAGACTTTAATTTCGAGTTTGGGCCATAAGATGGGTTATTGAGGTATGATTCTTGGGTGTAGTAGCATTATGTATTCATACCTGTACAAATTAGGTTTGTGGGAAGATTGTTGAACATAAATAAGTAAAGATTGGGTTGGGGAATGAAGGAAACCTTGTAGAAGAGATTTGAAATCAAGATGCTCAACTAGTATTTGATAAAATGCTCAAATGAGCTGAAACCATGAATACCTTCCTAATTTGTGTTCAATTTTGTTATGTCTCAAAGTAGATTGGGATTGCTAGAATTTTCGAAACGTCGTAGTAACTTAAGGAAAGCTTAAACAAGGTATGTATGGCTAAAACCCCGTCTTTTAGAAATTGAGCTTCATCGGTGTTTGTGTGAATATGGTAAGGTGAAAGCTAAATTGTTGCATTGATTATTATTTTACATGAATTGGTGTTGTAACCTTATATGCGTGAAAGATGTGTCTCAACATGATCAACGTGCTATCTTGATAACTTGAAAGGGGCAAAAGATATGAATTATGTATTGAAATGCTTAGACCTTAAATTTAGATTGAAGTTGCATTGTTGTGCCATCTACGTGAAGTCTTATCTATGCTTACAATTTAAATAGCTCTTGTGTGCACCTACTGTCCTAAATGGCAAAGCTAATATTGAAATTGGGAACGATGTGAAATGCGGCCTAGTGCCAAGAATAATGTGATAGTTGTGGCCCCAAGTGCCTATGAAATGATATATGTGAAAGAAAGATAGAAACGAGATGATTAATGAGAAGGGAACAACGCCTTGGTAAGGCGGCCTAGCAGATCGGGCCGAGATCGGACTACGCTCATGATAGTGGTGGTATTGTGAATGAATTCCAGAAAAAGGGAGAATAAGATTGTGATTAAAGTATATGTCTCAAATGAGGCAACCTAGCCGATCGGGTCGAGATCGGACTCCGCTCAAGATAGCGGTGCTATTGTGAACAAATGATGAATAGTGTGAAATGCCCCAAACTAAAGGCTATGGAAACATGATGTGAAAATTGTATGATTCTTTATTATTGATAATGTTGTGATCGTTTAATGCTTTTGAGTTATACTTGTGATTTCCTTATTTTTGTATGAAAGTTCTTTCTAACTAGATGGTGTTTAGTTATACATACTAGTCTTATTCGATGGCACTAACGTCCCTTTTGCCGTGGGCACTATGTCTTTAAATGGATGTAGGTGTTTCTATAGCAGGCAGTGTTGGTCGCAGCTAGTGCCGCATCATCCTTTTAGCTGACTTGGTGAGCCCCACTTCGTTTCGGGGTCCTGTTTCATCTGTCCATCATGTACTTTGTATTTGAGGTATAGCTGGAGCCTTGTTACCGACATTTCCATATTACATTACTCTTCAGTTGTGTTTAGAGGCTCCGTAGACAGGTTGTGGGTAGTGTCAGGTATTGGAATTAAAGTAGAAATATTGATGTTTGGCAAAGATTTATAAAATTTGTAACATTTTTATAATTATGTTTTAAGCTGCTAATGGAAATGAAATGGAGGTTGTTAATGAAATACTTACTAAGTATGATTAATGGAGACCATCTCCTATTTATTCATGAATTAGTTTGGGTAGAATGAAACCTAACAGGCTTGCTTAGTCGAGTTTACCCGGTTGAGCGTCGGTCGTGCTCCTCGATTTTTGGGGCGTGACACATCTGCAAACCTTGGTTCTTTCACTTTGTTTACCTCTACCTTCACTGGTATGTCCTAGTTTAATTTAAAGCCTCTACAACAACATGTTTCTATTCCCGCTTCAGTTTCTTCTATTTCTGGCCTGCTTTTACTTATGGTCCTTTTGTATCTAAGCATGTTGATGTGATTCCCCTCCCTTTAAATTCATGTGATTCAAGCATGCCTGGACGATTGTATTCTTTTACCTGTTGTGCACTTACCATTTTGTGAATCCCAAATCCCTTATCCCACATCTATGTGTTTCATGACTGGTTTGTGATTATGCCAGTGACCAACTATCTCTAAGCATGTCCCCACCAGTCCTAATATTTTGCTGAGGTCAGGTGTCTGTAGTCAATATATATGTATCCCCAATCCCCTTTTACCCCAGGTGTGATTACTGAATTCATTCACTTGCTATGTGTGGTCTTACCCTGAAATGTTTGGAATCTGTCTTACTAATGCAACTGCTTTCAACCATTTCTGTTACTGAATGCTTTCAAAAGGGACCTATCAGTCTAGTTTTTTTTTAAAATAAACTCTTTTCAAATATGTGTCCTGCACTTTCACTATACTCCTAGAACACTAGGTTCTGCCCCTTTTGTGTGAGCCTTGCCTTGGGACCCTTGAGCTCCCTCTGAACTTGGACACATGAAAGCTGGCCTTTCCACACTGCACTTACTCTGTCTTGGCTATGAAATCTGGGTGTGAGCACTGCCCGGGATCCCTTGAGGTCCTTAGGGGACGCTGACACACCTAGATATGAGGAAAAGCTATGAAACAATCTTGGCACTTGAGGTGATTGATTACATAACTCAGAGAGGAAGTCCTAATCAGGCTTCCTATAGTGTAACTTCTTATTTTCATTACTACTTATGTAATGCATTTCAATGTTGGTCTGTAATAGCTTGTTGTAAACTAGTATTGGGGTTGGCTAGTTATAAGGGATAGGGTAAATATGCACGCTATAGTTGTTAAGGGTAGAAAACATGTTATTAGGTTTATGTTCCTAATTGCGCAATAGAAACCATGCTTAGGGTTCATACATGCATTAGAAATCATGCTCTTTGGTCTCATATTTATTGTTTCAGCATGTGCATCCTTACAAAATCATGTGTTAAAATCTGCTAATAATTAACACTTTACTATTATGTTCTACGCTGCCATGTGTATTTAGAAATCCTGCTCTTAGGAAATTCTGCAATCCTGCCATATGCATTTAGAAATCCTGCTCTAGGAATTCTGCATCATGAGTTTTATACATGCATCTTAGATACCATGTTTTAGGATCTTATCCGTACTCGCATTCACACTTAGTGTAAACTGCTGGTTATAAAAGAGGCAAAAACAGCTTCACACTTGATTATCCTGTATAAAATAACTGGTAATAATCTCTGCATTCGTATCAACTAGAACAGCATGCTCTTAGGGTAAAATAATTTCCAAACTGTCTTTTAATAATTCTGAATAACTGCTGCATACTATTTTACGCCTAGGCAAACCTTGGGTAATCAATTTTTAAATAAAACCAGAACCGTCTCTGCGATCAGTGTTTAATTATCAACTGTTAAAGTCAGTAGGCAAGCCTGATTCAGACTTCTTTTCTGAGTCATGTAATAGATCTGGTTCTACTATTATCACTTTTAAAACCTTGTTAGGATCTGAATGTGGACCTAATTCTGTATGAGTCATGTTGTCTATGTGCATTACCTGTGGAGGAGTATTTGAGCCTTTCGTTTGTCTTCCATGCTCCCCTTAATTGAAGTCCTACTTGTTATTGTATGTCGCCTTAGTATTTTGCCTTTTGAACCTGAGGGTCTGCCTAGAACCTCCTTCTTGTAGGATAGGAGTCCTAAATTCCTCCGGGAATGATAGGAAGGGACGGGTAACAGCATGCAATAAGGGACGAGACCAACCCTCGCTTTACTTACCTTCACAGGGCGGGAAAGGGTAGATATGGATATGATGACCGGTGCATTAATATCACATGTAGCCCCTCTTTGAGGAGTGTCATACCGGGTATTACATTGATGTGATCCATATTATAAACAAACCTAGGACACCCCTTTATATTAGCAAATATGCTTAACTTGTAATCCTTTTCGAAACCTAGCTTTTTCATTAGTTGTTTTCTTACACTTGTGTGTTTAAACTTAAATCCCCTACTATTTGAGCCATACTTGCTTATTTGCTAATTACAAATTCACAAAAACTGTCTGGCCGGGAACCACACTAGTGGATCCTGAGGGGTGCCTAACACCTTCCCCTTAGGATAATTTCAAGCCCTTACCCTGTCTCTGGTTACCAAATGTTGTTATAAATGAACCTTATAGGTGCCCTAACGCACCTTAAATCGTTAGGTGGCGACTCTTCAAAAAATGCAAACCCCTTTTCCAAAAGGAAAGAGTTGTCCCATACCAAAAAATATCATAAACCCGATTCCCTCCGCGAGGAAAGGAAAAAGGGGGCGCGACAAGGGGTCCTAGGTTGTTTAGCCTACAGGATCACCCCACACAATGTCCGGTAAACACTCCTCAATGAGGGGCTACACGTGACATTAGCGCGTAGTCATCATATCCCATATCTACCCTTCCCACCCCGTGGTCATAGCCTAAGGCGTGCTAGTAAACATGACGATACATATGCGTGCACTACCCGTCCCATCCTTGTGGCCCTGGAAGTATTTTAGGACCTCTAAATCTGGGCAGTTCTAGACGACCCCTAAGGTGCTTAAAAGGAGAAAATTCTAAGGCGACAGGCAAGAACAAATAGGACCTTAGCACATAAGGCATAAAAGAAGCAATTAAAGGCTCAAGTTCACCTCCACAGATAATGCGTGTAAACTGCACGACTCAAACACAAATAAGGGCAATATTGTTAAAACAGTATCCTAAGACATGATGTCTAGGCGAATATCAAAACACATGAGATATGCGGTTTTTTTTTTTTAAACTCATAAGTAATGGCCCTATCCGTTTGCCTACTTGTAACAAGCCTGCTAAAATCAGAACAACATTAAGTAGCAGAAACAGCTTCAGAGCTGCAAGATTTGAAAATGCCCTATAGGCTTGCCTACACGCTAAATAGTGGTGTCCTAAGATACGTTTGACATAGTAAAACAATGGACAGGTTTTAGAACAGACTCTTGAGTTCCTATAGGAATGCTTTCTAATAGTGAATTAGGGCAATACTTGAAAGAATTCATTTCAAGGGAAAACAAACCGCTAATTAGACCAGTTTCGAAGTAAACTAATCATGAACTGGATTAACTTATTTAAACTAAACTGATTTTAGATCTATAGGCAGAATTTCTGACATTGTTCCCTATAGACATGGTATCTAATTGTTAAGAGCTGATGTTAGAAACTTGTAGGCATGATAACAAATGAAAACACATGTAAATACCTATTATAACAGAAGTTGAACTGGATCATATCCTATAGGCAAGGTATCTACTTGTGAAGTTGATTTTAAGACCTATAAACATGATTTCCATTATTGGACCCACTTGAGACCTATAGGCATGATTTCTAACATGGTAAGGCAAACATATCAATAATAGAATCCTATAGGCATGGTTTCTACCCATTTACCCCACAAATATGTAACTACCCACTCTTTTTCACTAGTCACCCCAATATTCGTTTACAAATTATTACAAACCAGATGAATGAATTACATAAATAGATAAAAAGAAAAGAAGAAGTTACACTATAGGGAGCCTGAAGCAGACCCAAGTGATTTCCCAAGACCTCCAGTAGCCTCAAATGCCAATTTCATAGACAATATCATTATCTAGGTGTGTCAGAGTTCCCTAAGGATCTCAAGGATCCCGGGCAGTGCTCACACCTAGACTTTGTAACCAAATTGAGTAAGTGCAGTGTGGAAGGGCCAGCCTCAGTGTGCCATAGTTCAGAGGGTTCTCAAGAGGATCCCAAGGCAGTACACACACTGGAGGGGGCAGAACATAGTGACTTAGGAGTAGAGTGAGAGTGCTTGACACGGTTTGAAAGGTTTCAGTAGGAAAACAGTGTTAAAAAGAGATTTGCTTGAAATAGTTTTGCAAGAAAACACATAAGGAGTTATTAAATAAGACAATTTTAAAAAAGGTAAGGTGGCTAACAATCAATCAAACCAAATACAGAACTAGAAGAAGTTCATCAGCACTTCAATACATGGAGTCAAACAGGTGCACACATCCACTTAGGGGTAATGGGGATTTGGGGTAAGCATAGGGCACATAGTAAGCACAGATGCACATAGGTACAGAATCAGAGGAGCCTTATAAGGGGTCAAGGCTTTTAAAAGTAGCATGAACTTTAGAGTTAATATAGAATCAATAGGCTTGGGATAGCCAATTACTTCATACAAGAAGGTACATGCCAGAGATTAGAGAAACATAGTCATATTGGGGCACACTAGAAGGGGATACTAAGGGGGTATATAACATGCAACAAAGAAGACAGTGAAGTAGACATGTTAATTACAGGTTGAACAACAAAACCATAGATAGAAGCATATTAGAAACATGACAAATTGAAGTAATGGGAGAAGCATATTATTTTGGGACTTGAATTAAAATCAGAACATACCAGTAAGGGGATAGTAAACACAAAGTGAAAGAGAACCCAGTAGTTAGCCTTGGCTTGCAGCCGGCTGACTTTAGACAGTAGTAAGTAACACAAAAGAGAGCAGAAAGCTTTTAGTGTGAAAGAGAGAGTTTTTGAACCAATGTCTCGTGTTTGTGTTAATGAGAGAGTAGGTATATATAGTAGTTCGAAGCTAGGTAAAATAAGGCAAGAATCACAATGGTATAGTAATTATGGAACTCAGAACAATTAGAGCAAAATCAGCACAAGTACTCCCTTAAGTTAAGGGAATCAATTCAAACGATAAGAATAAGTACAAATAAGGAAGTAAATTAATGTACGACCCATGAGGAAAGATTTCAAATTCAGTAAGTATAGGGTAAACAATTAGGGCTAAGTTCAGAAAACTATAATTAAGGAGATAGCCAGTAAGAATAAAGTACCAATGCAGACAAAGTAGGCGAATCAATTAATTTTTAAATAGAAAGGGTAGGAATCGAAAGTTTAAAGGAAGGTCTTCCAATCAAACCATGAAACAGGGAATCCAGAATCAGTCAAAGAGAAAGTCACGAGTAAGTGTTTAGCATATAAATAGAGCAAGATAAGGATAACCAGACATAGCAAGCAAAGAGACAAGTCTTGAACAGTCAAGATGAACACAAGCACATAGAGCTGATATAAGTTAGGCATAAGAAACTCAGTAGAAACATATTCGAGGCGAGATAGTCACAGAAACTCAAACGAGAACAGGCCAGTCACAAAAATCAAACGAAGAAACCTAGAAAATTAGGGCTTTCAACATAGACGAGTTAAAGATGTGATAAACTCATAGAATCAGTAAAAATAATACAAGAAATAGAAGTTTAAACACAAAGAATCAGTTAAAAAAAGTTGTAAAAGAAGTTCCGAAACCCTAATTTTTAGAAGAAGGTGAAAAACACTTGAAATCAATGATTCTTGTAAAGAGTTCTAAGGACAGTGCAAAACATTAAAGAAACAAACTCAAATCGTCCTAGATCTGTACAGATCTAAGAGATATAGGAAGAAACTAGGGTTTCAGAAGAAACCCATATAGAGATGAAGAACCTATCTAGAATCCCAAGGATTGTAACAGATACAGCATGATTTTTCTCGAAATCATACTGGAGTAACCAAGAACAAACAAAGTGATGAACCCTAGATGCAAGTCGGCATGGCCCTGGGCCCTTGAAGACCTTAGAGAAGGCAGCCATGGCATGAGAGAAGCCATTGGAGTCTTAGGAGACGATGAGAGGTCACCGGAGATGATCGGAGAGGAGAGGTTGGTGGTTAAAGGGCTAGGGTTAGGTTGAGAGTGTACTGAGAGAGAAGAGGATCTTATGGCCGCGGATGTAGGAAAATGATTAGGGTTGGGGGTGGTTTAGAATTGAAAAAGGCAAGAAATAATACGGGCCGTTGATCTTTCAGATCAACGGCCAGGATCTGATGGGTTTTGGGTCGGGTAGGATGTGTTTGGGGCCTGGGTCGGGTAATTCGATTAGGAATTGGGCTGGGGTTGGGTTAAAATTGAGGCTAAAATTGAAATGCAATCTGGCTAGGTTTTAAATAGCCAATTTAACCCTATATAATTTATAATAAATAATAAATGATTTTTAAAATAATTTTGTGTACTAAAATGATTTAAAAATAGATATTTAACATTTTTAAAAATATAGAAGATCATTTTATGCATATAAAACGTAATTGTACATTAATAAGGCTAATATTGTAATTATATGCAAATTAGCTTTAAAAATGCAAAATGCAATTATAAAAATGCACTAAAATATTTTAACAATATTTTGGCATAAATATAGAATTTAGATGACTGAATTACCACAACAATAATTTGAGGGATAATTATTGGGGATTTTATGGTAAAAAGGGGAAGGAAATAAATCAAAAAAAAATATAGAAAAATTATAAAAACCTTGTGCATGATTATGTATGCATATATATGCAATTTTGAAAGTATTTATGCATATTAAAATATATAGGAAAAAAATGGGTATCAACAGGTATTTTAAGAGAAAATCCTAGAACATGATATCTAGGTGAGCAGGGGTTATACAGTATTGAACTAGGACAAAGTGTCGAAATCCTATTTAGCTTGCCTACTGATTTAGACCTGTTAAATCTGAATAGTTTTAAATAACAAAGCACAGTTTTAGAGTTGCAGAATCTAAATCACCCTATAGGCTTGCTTAAACGCAGAACACTGATGTCCTAAGAGCATGATATCTACATTGATGCAGTAAAACAGTGAACAGTTTTTAAACGGACACTTGAGATCCTATAGACATGGTTTCTAGCGGTAGTAAATTAAGGCGTTGTTTGAAAACTCATTTAAAGAAGCGGACAGTTGACTAAACCAGTTCAAAATGAACTAACATGAATTAAACTGATTTATTTCAATTAAACTGATTTTAAGTCCTATAGGCATGATTTCTATTAGAACTGATTTTAACTCATATAGGCATGGCATCTAATTATTAAGAGCTGACTTAGATCCTTATAGGCATGATTTCTAAGGAAGCGAGTTTGAATACATGATGTAACAAAACATGAACTTCAATTACTTTACACCCTATATGCATGATATCTAATTATAAAGGCCATTTAGACCCTATAGGCATGGTTTCTAATATTGTAAAGAAAACATAGCAAACACATTCGAATTAACATAATCCTATAGGCATGGTATCTACCCAATTTACCAAACATGTATATAACTACCCACCCCTTTTTCACTAATCACCCCAATGTTGCTTACAATAATTATTACAGACCAAAGGAATAAAATACATAAATGAACAGGAATCAATCTATAGGGAGCCTGCAGTAGGCCCAAATGACTTCCAAGCCTCCAATATCCTCAAATGTCAATGTTCCATAGACGGTATCATGTCTAGGTGTGTCAGAGTTCCCTAAGGACCTCAAGGATCCCAGGCAGTGCTCACACCTAGACCTTTTCCCAAACAATAACGTATTTAGGTGCAGTGTGGAAAGGCCAGCTCTGACATGCCAGAGTTCAGAGAGACCTCAAGGGTCTCAAGGCAGTACACATGTCAGAGGGGCAGAACCTAGTATCCTAAGAGTAAAGTGAGAGTGCTTGACATAGTTTTAAAAAGGTTTTTGAAAATAGTACAGAGATGACTCTAGGAGTGAAAAGGTAATCTAAAACAGGAAATAACTTAGTGGTAAAAGACAGTTTGAGAAGAGTATCAAGCAGCAGACAATTAATTGGTCACAAGAGTCATTCAGAACACTTAACAAACAGAACTCCACTTGGGGATAAGGAATTGTGGCGCATAAGAATCACCTTAGGGTACAGGGGTAGGGAAAGGAGAAACATATAGTCACAAACTACATGCAACACTTTGGATCTTAAAGACTCAATAAATAGTCAGGACATAGATAACAGTTGGCCTATCTTGAATAGGATTAAACATATAGTTTGGACATGCTAGGTGAAGAGGTAAGCAAGAAAGAGTGCATACATTGAACATGACAGAATTTTAGACATGCTAGGCAAAGAAGTAAGCAAGAAAGAGTGCAGAATTAAAGAATACATTGAACAGGCAAATTTTAGATATGCTGAGCAAAAGGTAGGCAGGAATACAAGTTGAACTCTTAGACTTGTTTGCAATACCAGAGGTTTAGGGTAAGGGCTCGAAATAACCTTGAGGGGAAGGTGTTAGGCACCCCTCTCGGTCCACAACGGTGGGTCCCGGACGAACTTGTACTTATGAATTAGTCCTTTACACAAATAAATAATTTAGACAGATACTTGCAAATAAAGGCATGTTTTAGGCATTTGTATGACTCAAATAATGCATATATAGAGAAAAAGTAAAGTATAAACATCGGGAATTGGGAAAGAGGGGTCCTAGGTTGGTTAGCCTACAGGATCACCCCACACAATGCCCGGCAAATCACTCCTCAATGAGGGGCTACACGTGATATTAGCGCGTAGTCATCATATCCTTACTACCCAATTCCCTCCCCTTGGTCATAGCCTAAGGCGTTCTAGCAACCTTGAAAATGTCCTATGCGTGCACTACCCGTCCCTTCCTTGTGGCCCTGGAGATATTTAGGACCTCTATTTTTGGACAGTTCTAGACCACCCTAAGGTTTTAAAAGGATAAAAGTCTAAGCGTTAATCAAGAACAGTTAGGACTGCATTTAAAGGGAGCTAATTACAAGCTCACAGTCACCTCCACAAATATAGCAGGTAAATGCACGTATTCAAACATCAGTCAGGTATTTTAAAAGAAAATCCTAGAACATGATATCTAGGTGAACAGGGGTTATACAGTATTGAACTAGGACAAAGTGTCGAAATCCTATTTAGCTTGCCTACTGATTTAGACTTGCTAAATCTGAACAGTTTTAAATAACAAAGCACAGTTTCAGAGTTGCAGAATTTAAATCGCCCTATAGGCTTGCCTAAACGCAGAACAATGATGTCCTAAGAGCATGATATCTATATTGATGTAGTAAAACAGTGAACAGTTTATAAACGGACACTTGAGATCCTATAGACATGCTTTCTAGCGGTAGTAAATTAAGGCGTTGTTTGAAAACTCATTTAAAGAAGCGGACAGTTGACTAATACGATTCAGAATGAACTAACATGAATTAAACTGATTTATTTCAAGTAATCTGATTTTAACTCCTATAGGCATGATTTCTATTAGAACTGGTTTTAACTCCTATAGGCATGGCATCTAATTATTAAGAGCTGAGTTAGATCCTTATAGGCATGATTTCTAAGGAAGCGAGTTTGAATACATGATGTAACAAAACATGAACTTCAATTACTTTACACCCTATAGGCATGACATCTAATTATAAAGGCCATTTAGATCCTGTAGACATGGTTTCTAATATTGTAAAGCAAACATAGCAAACACATTCGAATTAACATAATCCTATAGGCATGGTATCTACCCAATTTACCCAACATGTATATAACTACCCACCCCTTTTCACTAATCACCCCAATGTTGTTTACAATAATTATCACAGACCAATGGATTAAAATACATAAATGAACAGGAATTAATCTATAGGGAGCCTGCAGTAGGCCCAAATGACTTCCAAGCCTCCAATAGCCTCAAATGCCAATGTTCCATAGACGGTATCATGTCTAGGTGTGTCAGAGTTCCCTAAGGACCTCAAGGATCCCGGGCAGTGCTCACACCTAGACCTTTTCCCAAACAATAACGGATTTAGGTGCAGTGTGGAAAGGCCATCTCTGACATGCCAGAGTTCAGAGAGATCTCAAGGGTCTCAAGGCAGTACACATGTCAGAGGGGCAGAACCTAGTATCCTAAGAGTAAAGTGAGAGTGCTTGACATAGTTTTAAAAAGGTTTTTGAAAATAGTACAGAGATGACTCTAGGAGTGAAAAGGTAATCTGAAACAGGAAATAACTTAGTGGTAAAAGACAGTTTGAGAAGAGTATCAAGCAGCAGACAATCAATTGGTCATAAGAGTCATTCAGAACACTTAACAAACAGAACTCAACTTGGGGATAAGGGATTGTGGCGCATAAGAATCACCTTAGGGTACATGGATAGGGAAAGGAGAAACATATAGTCACAAACTGCATGCAACACTTTAGATCTTAAAGACTCTGTAAATAGTCAGGACATAGATAACAGTTGGCCTATCTTGAATAGGATTAAACATATAGTTTGGATATGCTAGGTGAAGAGGTAAGCAAGAAAGAGTGCATACGTTGAACAGGACAGAATTTTAGACATTCTAGGCAAAGAAGTAAGCAAGAAAGAGTGCAGAATTAAAGAATACATTGAACAGGCAAATTTTAGATATGCTGAGCAAAAGGTAGGCAAGAATACAAGTTGAACTCATAACTGATGAACTAGTGCAGGAATGAAAACACATAAGGGTTTGGATTCCAAAACTTAACTAAAGACATACCAGTTGAAGAAAAGGGTGCCGAATGTAAAGCAAATGAAGTTCCAATATCTAGCCTTGGCTTTCAGCTGGCTAGATCAGCAAGTATCACAAGTATCAGCAGAGAAAGAGAACTTTTAGAGTGTAAGGAGTAGTAATTGGAACTAATGTTCGTGTCCAGAACCTAAAGTAAGAGGGGGGTTTATGTAGTAATCAAAAGCTTGACACATAAGGTAAGAGATCAATTAAGTAGTAAATCAGGGAAGTCACATGTAAATCAGCAAAGTCTTTCCCTTAATCAAGGGATAGTTAAATCAACGGTAAAACATGCTAAGTATTTAAGGAAAATAATCAAGTAAAGTTTAGGTATAGAATAGGTAATTAGGGGTAAGTGAACAACAGTTTAATTAAGGAAACAAATCAGTAATAATCAGCGGAATACAAACAAGGCAGGGAAAAATTAATTAAGGCAAGCAATCCAGTAAAATTGAATAGAGAGGTAAGAATCAAGAGTTAAATGGAAGGTGTTCAAATTAAACCAGGAAGTAAGGGATTCAGAGTAATCAAGGGTTCAAAAAGTCATAAAAGAGGCAGCGTGCTTAGCATATAAAATAAGGTAGAACATGAAT